>NW_027460850.1:0-146486 GCF_050947875.1 Dermacentor variabilis
AAATCCACACGCGCGTTCTGCCAAAAGCACCATTTGCATGCATATCGTGTGGTTTTTGCAGAAAACTGCGTCCGCGTCTACCAAAAGATGCATGCGCATGCTTAAAAACGCGTTTTGGCACAAATCCATGTGCGGGTGCTAAAAAGAGCAGCATCGGCATGCTTTTCACGTCGTTTGGTAGAAATCCACACGCGCGTTCTGCCAAAAGCACCATTTGCATGCATATCGTGTGGTTTTGCAGAAAACTGCGTCCGCGTCTACCAAAAGATGCATGCGCATGCTTAAAACGCGCTTTGGCACAAATCCATGTGCGGGTGCTAAAAAGAGCAGCATCGGCATGCTTTTCACGTCGTTTGGTAGAAATCCACACGCGCGTTCTGCCAAAAGCACCATTTGCATGCCTATCGTGTGGTTTTGCAGAAAACTGCGTCCGCGTCTACCAAAACATGCATGCGCATGCTTAAAACGCGTTTTGGCACAAATCCATGTGCGGGTGCTAAAAAGAGCAGCATCGGCATGCTTTTTCACGTCGTTTGGTAGAAATCCACACGCGCGTTCTGCCAAAAGCACCATTTGCATGCATATCGTGTGGTTTTGCAGAAAACTGCGTCCGCGTCTACCAAAAGATGCATGTGCATGCTAAAAACGCGTTTTGGCACAAATCCATGTGCGGGTGCTAAAAAGAGCAGCATCGGCATGCTTTTCACGTCGTTTGGTAGAAATCCATGCGCGCGTTCTGCCAAAAGCACCATTTGCATGCCTATCGTGTGGTTTTGCAGAAAACTGCGTCCGCGTCTACCAAAAGATGCATGCGCATGCTTAAAACGCGTTTTGGCACAAATCCATGTGCGGATGTTAAAAAGAGCAGCATCGGCATGCTTTTCACGTCGTTTGGTAGAAATCCACGCGCGCGTTCTGCCAAAAGCACCATTTGCATGCCTATCGTGTGGTTTTGCAGAAAACTGCGTCCGCGTCTACCAAAAGATGCATGCGCATGCTTAAAACGCGTTTTGGCACAAATCCATGTGCGGGTGCTAAAAAGAGCAGCATCGGCATGCTTTTCACGTCGTTTGGTAGAAATCCACACGCGCGTTCTGCAAAAAGCACCATTTGCATGCCTATCGTGTGGTTTTGCAGAAAACTGCGTCCGCGTCTACCAAAAGATGCATGCGCATGCTTAAAACGCGCTTTGGCACAAATCCATGTGCGGATGTTAAAAAGAGCAGCATCGGCATGCTTTTCACGTCGTTTGGTAGAAATCCACGCGCGCGTTCTGCCAAAAGCACCATTTGCATGCATATCGTGTGGTTTTGCAGAAAACTGCGCCCGCGTCTACCAAAAGATGCATGCGCATGCTTAAAACGCGTTTTGGCACAAATCCATGTGCGGGTGCTAAAAAGAGCAGCATCGGCATGCTTTTCACGTCGTTTGGTAGAAATCCACACGCGCGTTCTGCCAAAAGCACCATTTGCATGCCTATCGTGTGGTTTTGCAGAAAACTGCGTCCGCGTCTACCAAAAGATGCATGCGCATGCTTAAAACGCGCTTTGGCACAAATCCATGTGCGGATGTTAAAAAGAGCAGCATCGGCATGCTTTTCACGTCGTTTGGTAGAAATCCACACGCGCGTTCTGCCAAAAGCACCATTTGCATGCATATCGTGTGGTTTTGCAGAAAACTGCGTCCGCGTCTACCAAAAGATGCATGTGCATGCTAAAAACGCGTTTTGGCACAAATCCATGCGCGGATGTTAAAAAGAGCAGCATCGGCATGCTTTTCACGTCGTTTGGTAGAAATCCACACGCGCGTTCTGCCAAAAGCACCATTTGCATGCATATCGTGTGGTTTTGCAGAAAACTGCGTCCGCGTCTACCAAAAGATGCAGGTGCATGCTAAAAACGCGTTTTGGCACAAATCCATGTGCGGGTGCTAAAAAGAGCAGCATCGGCATGCTTTTCACGTCGTTTGGTAGAAATCCACACGCGCGTTCTGCCAAAAGCACCATTTGCATGCCTATTGTGTGGTTTTGCAGAAAACTGCGTCCGCGTCTACCAAAAGATGCATGCGCATGCTTAAAACGCGCTTTGGCACAAATCCATGTGCGGATGTTAAAAAGAGCAGCATCGGCATGCTTTTCACGTCGTTTGGTAGAAATCCACACGCGCGTTCTGCCAAAAGCACCATTTGCATGCATATCGTGTGGTTTTGCAGAAAACTGCGTCCGCGTCTACCAAAAGATGCATGTGCATGCTAAAAACGCGTTTTGGCACAAATCCATGTGCGGATGTTAAAAAGAGCAGCATCGGCATGCTTTTCACGTCGTTTGGTAGAAATCCACACGCGCGTTCTGCCAAAAGCACCATTTTCATGCATATCGTGTGGTTTTGCAGAAAACTGCGTCCGCGTCTACCAAAAGATGCATGTGCATGCTAAAAACGCGTTTTGGCACAAATCCATGTGCGGGTGCTAAAAAGAGCAGCATCGGCATGCTTTTCACGTCGTTTGGTAGAAATCCACGCGCGCGTTCTGCCAAAAGCACCATTTGCATGCCTATCGTGTGGTTTTGCAGAAAACTGCGTCCGCGTCTACCAAAAGATGCATGCGCATGCTTAAAACGCGTTTTGGCACAAATCCATGTGCGGATGTTAAAAAGAGCAGCATCGGCATGCTTTTCACGTCGTTTGTTAGAAATCCACGCGCGCGTTCTGCCAAAAGCACCATTTGCATGCATATCGTGTGGTTTTGCAGAAAACTGCGTCCGCGTCTACCAAAAGATGCATGCGCATGCTTAAAACGCGTTTTGGCACAAATCCATGTGCGGGTGCTAAAAAGAGCAGCATCGGCATGCTTTTCACGTCGTTTGGTAGAAATCCACACGCGCGTTCTGCCAAAAGCACCATTTGCATGCCTATCGTGTGGTTTTGCAGAAAACTGCGTCCGCGTCTACCAAAAGATGCATGCGCATGCTTAAAACGCGCTTTGGCACAAATCCATGTACGGGTGCTAAAAAGAGCAGCATCGGCATGCTTTTCACGTCGTTTGGTAGAAATCCACACGCGCGTTCTGCCAAAAGCACCATTTGCATGCCTATCGTGTGGTTTTGCAGAAAACTGCGTCCGCGTCTACCAAAAGATGCATGCGCATGCTTAAAACGCGCTTTGGCACAAATCCATGTACGGATGTTAAAAAGAGCAGCATCGGCATGCTTTTCACGTCGTTTGGTAGAAATCCACACGCGCGTTCTGCCAAAAGCACCATTTGCATGCCTATCGTGTGGTTTTGCAGAAAACTGCGTCCGCGTCTACCAAAAGATGCATGCGCATGCTTAAAACGCGTTTTGGCACAAATCCATGTGCGGGTGCTAAAAAGAGCAGCATCGGCATGCTTTTCACGTCGTTTGGTAGAAATCCACACGCGCGTTCTGCCAAAAGCACCATTTGCATGCATATCGTGTGGTTTTGCAGAAAACTGCGTCCGCGTCTACCAAAAGATGCATGTGCATGCTAAAAACGCGTTTTGGCACAAATCCATGTGCGGGTGCTAAAAAGAGCAGCATCGGCATGCTTTTCACGTCGTTTGGTAGAAATCCATGCGCGCGTTCTGCCAAAAGCACCATTTGCATGCCTACCGTGTGGTTTTGCAGAAAACTGCGTCCGCGTCTACCAAAAGATGCATGCGCATGCTTAAAACGCGTTTTGGCACAAATCCATGTGCGGATGTTAAAAAGAGCAGCATCGGCATGCTTTTCACGTCGTTTGGTAGAAATCCACGCGCGCGTTCTGCCAAAAGCACCATTTGCATGCATATCGTGTGGTTTTGCAGAAAACTGCGTCCGCGTCTACCAAAAAATGCATGCGCATGCTTAAAACGCGTTTTGGCACAAATCCATGTGCGGGTGCTAAAAAGAGCAGCATCGGCATGCTTTTCACGTCGTTTGGTAGAAATCCACACGCGCGTTCTGCGAAAAGCACCATTTGCATGCCTATCGTGTGGTTTTGCAGAAAACTGCGTCCGCGTCTACCAAAAGATGCATGCGCATGCTTAAAACGCGCTTTGGCACAAATCCATGTTCGGATGTTAAAAAGAGCAGCATCGGCATGCTTTTCACGTCGTTTGGTAGAAATCCACGCGCGCGTTCTGCCAAAAGCACCATTTGCATGCATATCGTGTGGTTTTGCAGAAAACTGCGTCCGCGTCTACCAAAAGATGCATGCGCATGCTTAAAACGCGTTTTGGCACAAATCCATGTGCGGGTGCTAAAAAGAGCAGCATCGGCATGCTTTTCACGTCGTTTGGTAGAAATCCACACGCGCGTTCTGCCAAAAGCACCATTTGCATGCCTATCGTGTGGTTTTGCAGAAAACTGCGTCCGCGTCTACCAAAAGATGCATGCGCATGCTTAAAACGCGCTTTGGCACAAATCCATGTGCGGATGTTAAAAAGAGCAGCATCGGCATGCTTTTCACGTCGTTTGGTAGAAATCCACACGCGCGTTCTGCCAAAAGCACCATTTGCATGCATATCGTGTGGTTTTGCAGAAAACTGCGTCCGCGTCTACCAAAAGATGCATGCGCATGCTAAAAACGCGTTTTGGCACAAATCCATGTGCGGATGTTAAAAAGAGCAGCATCGGCATGCTTTTCACGTCGTTTGGTAGAAATCCACACGCGCGTTCTGCCAAAAGCACCATTTGCATGCATATCGTGTGGTTTTGCAGAAAACTGCGTCCGCGTCTACCAAAAGATGCATGTGCATGCTAAAAACGCGTTTTGGCACAAATCCATGTGCGGATGTTAAAAAGAGCAGCATCGGCATGCTTTTCACGTCGTTTGGTAGAAATCCACACGCGCGTTCTGCCAAAAGCACCATTTGCATGCATATCGTGTGGTTTTGCAGAAAACTGCGTCCGCGTCTACCAAAAGATGCATGTGCATGCTAAAAACGCGTTTTGGCACAAATCCATGTGCGGATGTTAAAAAGAGCAGCATCGGCATGCTTTTCACGTCGTTTGGTAGAAATCCACACGCGCGTTCTGCCAAAAGCACCATTTGCATGCATATCGTGTGGTTTTGCAGAAAACTGCGTCCGCGTCTACCAAAAGATGCATGTGCATGCTAAAAACGCGTTTTGGCACAAATCCATGTGCGGGTGCTAAAAAGAGCAGCATCGGCATGCTTTTCACGTCGTTTGGTAGAAATCCACACGCGCGTTCTGCCAAAAGCACCATTTGCATGCCTATCGTGTGGTTTTGCAGAAAACTGCGTCCGCGTCTACCAAAAGATGCATGCGCATGCTTAAAACGCGCTTTGGCACAAATCCATGTGCGGATGTTAAAAAGAGCAGCATCGGCATGCTTTTCACGTCGTTTGGTAGAAATCCACACGCGCGTTCTGCCAAAAGCACCATTTGCATGCATATCGTGTGGTTTTGCAGAAAACTGCGTCCGCGTCTACCAAAAGATGCATGTGCATGCTAAAAACGCGTTTTGGCACAAATCCATGGGCGGATGTTAAAAAGAGCAGCGTCGGCATGCTTTTCACGTCGTTTGGTAGAAATCCACACGCGCGTTCTGCCAAAAGCACCATTTGCATGCATATCGTGTGGCTTTGCAGAAAACTGCGTCCGCGTCTACCAAAAGATGCATGTGCATGCTAAAAACGCGTTTTGGCACAAATCCATGTGCGGGTGCTAAAAAGAGCAGCATCGGCATGCTTTTCACGTCGTTTGGTAGAAATCCATGCGCGCGTTCTGCCAAAAGCACCATTTGCATGCCTATCGTGTGGTTTTGCAGAAAACTGCGTCCGCGTCTACCAAAAGATGCATGCGCATGCTTAAAACGCGTTTTGGCACAAATCCATGTGCGGATGTTAAAAAGAGCAGCATCGGCATGCTTTTCACGTCGTTTGGTAGAAATCCACGCGCGCGTTCTGCCAAAAGCACCATTTGCATGCATATCGTGTGGTTTTGCAGAAAACTGCGTCCGCGTCTACCAAAAGATGCATGCGCATGCTTAAAACGCGTTTTGGCACAAATCCATGTACGGGTGCTAAAAAGAGCAGCATCGGCATGCTTTTCACGTCGTTTGGTAGAAATCCACACGCGCGTTCTGCAAAAAGCACCATTTGCATGCCTATCGTGTGGTTTTGCAGAAAACTGCGTCCGCGTCTACCAAAAGATGCATGCGCATGCTTAAAACGCGCTTTGGCACAAATCCATGTTCGGATGTTAAAAAGAGCAGCATCGGCATGCTTTTCACGTCGTTTGGTAGAAATCCACGCGCGCGTTCTGCCAAAAGCACCATTTGCATGCATATCGTGTGGTTTTGCAGAAAACTGCGTCCGCGTCTACCAAAAGATGCATGCGCATGCTTAAAACGCGTTTTGGCACAAATCCATGTGCGGGTGCTAAAAATAGCAGCATCGGCATGCTTTTCACGTCGTTTGGTAGAAATCCACACGCGCGTTCTGCCAAAAGCACCATTTGCATGCCTATCGTGTGGTTTTGCAGAAAACTGCGTCCGCGTCTACCAAAAGATGCATGCGCATGCTTAAAACGCGCTTTGGCACAAATCCATGTGCGGATGTTAAAAAGAGCAGCATCGGCATGCTTTTCACGTCGTTTGGTAGAAATCCACACGCGCGTTCTGCCAAAAGCACCATTTGCATGCATATCGTGTGGTTTTGCAGAAAACTGCGTCCGCGTCTACCAAAAGATGCATGCGCATGCTAAAAACGCGTTTTGGCACAAATCCATGTGCGGATGTTAAAAAGAGCAGCATCGGCATGCTTTTCACGTCGTTTGGTAGAAATCCACACGCGCGTTCTGCCAAAAGCACCATTTGCATGCATATCGTGTGGTTTTGCAGAAAACTGCGTCCGCGTCTACCAAAAGATGCATGTGCATGTTAAAAACGCGTTTTGGCACAAATCCATGTGCGGATGTTAAAAAGAGCAGCATCGGCATGCTTTTCACGTCGTTTGGTAGAAATCCACACGCGCGTTCTGCCAAAAGCACCATTTGCATGCATATCGTGTGGTTTTGCAGAAAACTGCGTCCGCGTCTACCAAAAGATGCATGTGCATGCTAAAAACGCGTTTTGGCACAAATGCATGTGCGGATGTTAAAAAGAGCAGCATCGGCATGCTTTTCACGTCGTTTGGTAGAAATCCACACGCGCGTTCTGCCAAAAGCACCATTTGCATGCATATCGTGTGGTTTTGCAGAAAACTGCGTCCGCGTCTACCAAAAGATGCATGTGCATGCTAAAAACGCGTTTTGGCACAAATCCATGTGCGGGTGCTAAAAAGAGCAGCATCGGCATGCTTTTCACGTCGTTTGGTAGAAATCCACACGCGCGTTCTGCCAAAAGCACCATTTGCATGCCTATCGTGTGGTTTTGCAGAAAACTGCGTCCGCGTCTACCAAAAGATGCATGCGCATGCTTAAAACGCGCTTTGGCACAAATCCATGTGCGGATGTTAAAAAGAGCAGCATCGGCATGCTTTTCACGTCGTTTGGTAGAAATCCACACGCGCGTTCTGCCAAAAGCACCATTTGCATGCATATCGTGTGGTTTTGCAGAAAACTGCGTCCGCGTCTACCAAAAGATGCATGTGCATGCTAAAAACGCGTTTTGGCACAAATCCATGTGCGGATGTTAAAAAGAGCAGCATCGGCATGCTTTTCACGTCGTTTGGTAGAAATCCACACGCGCGTTCTGCCAAAAGCACCATTTTCATGCATATCGTGTGGTTTTGCAGAAAACTGCGTCCGCGTCTACCAAAAGATGCATGTGCATGCTAAAAACGCGTTTTGGCACAAATCCATGTGCGGGTGCTAAAAAGAGCAGCATCGGCATGCTTTTCACGTCGTTTGGTAGAAATCCACGCGCGCGTTCTGCCAAAAGCACCATTTGCATGCCTATCGTGTGGTTTTGCAGAAAACTGCGTCCGCGTCTACCAAAAGATGCATGCGCATGCTTAAAACGCGTTTTGGCACAAATCCATGTGCGGATGTTAAAAAGAGCAGCATCGGCATGCTTTTCACGTCGTTTGGTAGAAATCCACGCGCGCGTTCTGCCAAAAGCACCATTTGCATGCATATCGTGTGGTTTTGCAGAAAACTGCGTCCGCGTCTACCAAAAGATGCATGCGCATGCTTAAAACGCGTTTTGGCACAAATCCATGTGCGGGTGCTAAAAAGAGCAGCATCGGCATGCTTTTCACGTCGTTTGGTAGAAATCCACACGCGCGTTCTGCCAAAAGCACCATTTGCATGCCTATCGTGTGGTTTTGCAGAAAACTGCGTCCGCGTCTACCAAAAGATGCATGCGCATGCTTAAAACGCGCTTTGGCACAAATCCATGTGCGGATGTTAAAAAGAGCAGCATCGGCATGCTTTTCACGTCGTTTGGTAGAAATCCACGCGCGCGTTCTGCCAAAAGCACCATTTGCATGCATATCGTGTGGTTTTGCAGAAAACTGCGTCCGCGTCTACCAAAAGATGCATGCGCATGCTTAAAACGCGTTTTGGCACAAATCCATGTGCGGGTGCTAAAAAGAGCAGCATCGGCATGCTTTTCACGTCGTTTGGTAGAAATCCACACGCGCGTTCTGCAAAAAGCACCATTTGCATGCCTATCGTGTGGTTTTGCAGAAAACTGCGTCCGCGTCTACCAAAAGATGCATGCGCATGCTTAAAACGCGCTTTGGCACAAATCCATGTTCGGATGTTAAAAAGAGCAGCATCGGCATGCTTTTCACGTCGTTTGGTAGAAATCCACGCGCGCGTTCTGCCAAAAGCACCATTTGCATGCATATCGTGTGGTTTTGCAGAAAACTGCGTCCGCGTCTACCAAAAGATGCATGCGCATGCTTAAAACGCGTTTTGGCACAAATCCATGTGCGGGTGCTAAAAAGAGCAGCATCGGCATGCTTTTCACGTCGTTTGGTAGAAATCCACACGCGCGTTCTGCCAAAAGCACCATTTGCATGCCTATCGTGTGGTTTTGCAGAAAACTGCGTCCGCGTCTACCAAAAGATGCATGCGCATGCTTAAAACGCGCTTTGGCACAAATCCATGTGCGGATGTTAAAAAGAGCAGCATCGGCATGCTTTTCACGTCGTTTGGTAGAAATCCACACGCGCGTTCTGCCAAAAGCACCATTTGCATGCATATCGTGTGGTTTTGCAGAAAACTGCGTCCGCGTCTACCAAAAGATGCATGCGCATGCTAAAAACGCGTTTTGGCACAAATCCATGTGCGGATGTTAAAAAGAGCAGCATCGGCATGCTTTTCACGTCGTTTGGTAGAAATCCACACGCGCGTTCTGCCAAAAGCACCATTTGCATGCATATCGTGTGGTTTTGCAGAAAACTGCGTCCGCGTCTACCAAAAGATGCATGCGCATGCTTAAAACGCGCTTTGGCACAAATCCATGTGCGGATGTTAAAAAGAGCAGCATCGGCATGCTTTTCACGTCGTTTGGTAGAAATCCACACGCGCGTTCTGCCAAAAGCACCATTTGCATGCATATCGTGTGGTTTTGCAGAAAACTGCGTCCGCGTCTACCAAAAGATGCATGTGCATGCTAAAAACGCGTTTTGGCACAAATCCATGTGCGGATGTTAAAAAGAGCAGCATCGGCATGCTTTTCACGTCGTTTGGTAGAAATCCACACGCGCGTTCTGCCAAAAGCACCATTTGCATGCATATCGTGTGGTTTTGCAGAAAACTGCGTCCGCGTCTACCAAAAGATGCAGGTGCATGCTAAAAACGCGTTTTGGCACAAATCCATGTGCGGGTGCTAAAAAGAGCAGCATCGGCATGCTTTTCACGTCGTTTGGTAGAAATCCACACGCGCGTTCTGCCAAAAGCACCATTTGCATGCCTATTGTGTGGTTTTGCAGAAAACTGCGTCCGCGTCTACCAAAAGATGCATGCGCATGCTTAAAACGCGCTTTGGCACAAATCCATGTGCGGATGTTAAAAAGAGCAGCATCGGCATGCTTTTCACGTCGTTTGGTAGAAATCCACACGCGCGTTCTGCCAAAAGCACCATTTGCATGCATATCGTGTGGTTTTGCAGAAAACTGCGTCCGCGTCTACCAAAAGATGCATGTGCATGCTAAAAACGCGTTTTGGCACAAATCCATGTGCGGATGTTAAAAAGAGCAGCATCGGCATGCTTTTCACGTCGTTTGGTAGAAATCCACACGCGCGTTCTGCCAAAAGCACCATTTTCATGCATATCGTGTGGTTTTGCAGAAAACTGCGTCCGCGTCTACCAAAAGATGCATGTGCATGCTAAAAACGCGTTTTGGCACAAATCCATGTGCGGGTGCTAAAAAGAGCAGCATCGGCATGCTTTTCACGTCGTTTGGTAGAAATCCACGCGCGCGTTCTGCCAAAAGCACCATTTGCATGCCTATCGTGTGGTTTTGCAGAAAACTGCGTCCGCGTCTACCAAAAGATGCATGCGCATGCTTAAAACGCGTTTTGGCACAAATCCATGTGCGGATGTTAAAAAGAGCAGCATCGGCATGCTTTTCACGTCGTTTGGTAGAAATCCACGCGCGCGTTCTGCCAAAAGCACCATTTGCATGCATATCGTGTGGTTTTGCAGAAAACTGCGTCCGCGTCTACCAAAAGATGCATGCGCATGCTTAAAACGCGTTTTGGCACAAATCCATGTGCGGGTGCTAAAAAGAGCAGCATCGGCATGCTTTTCACGTCGTTTGGTAGAAATCCACACGCGCGTTCTGCCAAAAGCACCATTTGCATGCCTATCGTGTGGTTTTGCAGAAAACTGCGTCCGCGTCTACCAAAAGATGCATGCGCATGCTTAAAACGCGCTTTGGCACAAATCCATGTGCGGATGTTAAAAAGAGCAGCATCGGCATGCTTTTCACGTCGTTTGGTAGAAATCCACGCGCGCGTTCTGCCAAAAGCACCATTTGCATGCATATCGTGTGGTTTTGCAGAAAACTGCGTCCGCGTCTACCAAAAGATGCATGCGCATGCTTAAAACGCGTTTTGGCACAAATCCATGTGCGGGTGCTAAAAAGAGCAGCATCGGCATGCTTTTCACGTCGTTTGGTAGAAATCCACACGCGCGTTCTGCCAAAAGCACCATTTGCATGCATATCGTGTGGTTTTGCAGAAAACTGCGTCCGCGTCTACCAAAAGATGCATGCGCATGCTTAAAACGCGCTTTGGCACAAATCCATGTGCGGGTGCTAAAAAGAGCAGCATCGGCATGCTTTTCACGTCGTTTGGTAGAAATCCACACGCGCGTTCTGCCAAAAGCACCATTTGCATGCCTATCGTGTGGTTTTGCAGAAAACTGCGTCCGCGTCTACCAAAAGATGCATGCGCATGCTTAAAACGCGTTTTGGCACAAATCCATGTGCGGGTGCTAAAAAGAGCAGCATCGGCATGCTTTTCACGTCGTTTGGTAGAAATCCATGCGCGCGTTCTGCCAAAAGCACCATTTGCATGCCTACCGTGTGGTTTTGCAGAAAACTGCGTCCGCGTCTACCAAAAGATGCATGTGCATGCTAAAAACGCGTTTTGGCACAAATCCATGTGCGGATGTTAAAAAGAGCAGCATCGGCATGCTTTTCACGTCGTTTGGTAGAAATCCACACGCGCGTTCTGCCAAAAGCACCATTTGCATGCATATCGTGTGGTTTTGCAGAAAACTGCGTCCGCGTCTACCAAAAGATGCATGTGCATGCTAAAAACGCGTTTTGGCACAAATCCATGTGCGGATGTTAAAAAGAGCAGCATCGGCATGCTTTTCACGTCGTTTGGCAGAAATCCACACGCGCGTTCTGCCAAAAGCACCATTTGCATGCATATCGTGTGGTTTTGCAGAAAACTGCGTCCGCGTCTACCAAAAGATGCATGTGCATGCTAAAAACGCGTTTTGGCACAAATCCATGTGCGGGTGCTAAAAAGAGCAGCATCGGCATGCTTTTCACGTCGTTTGGTAGAAATCCACACGCGCGTTCTGCCAAAAGCACCATTTGCATGCCTATCGTGTGGTTTTGCAGAAAACTGCGTCCGCGTCTACCAAAAGATGCATGCGCATGCTTAAAACGCGCTTTGGCACAAATCCATGTGCGGATGTTAAAAAGAGCAGCATCGGCATGCTTTTCACGTCGTTTGGTAGAAATCCACACGCGCGTTCTGCCAAAAGCACCATTTGCATGCATATCGTGTGGTTTTGCAGAAAACTGCGTCCGCGTCTACCAAAAGATGCATGTGCATGCTAAAAACGCGTTTTGGCACAAATCCATGGGCGGATGTTAAAAAGAGCAGCGTCGGCATGCTTTTCACGTCGTTTGGTAGAAATCCACACGCGCGTTCTGCCAAAAGCACCATTTGCATGCATATCGTGTGGTTTTGCAGAAAACTGCGTCCGCGTCTACCAAAAGATGCATGTGCATGCTAAAAACGCGTTTTGGCAGAAATCCATGTGCGGGTGCTAAAAAGAGCAGCATCGGCATGCTTTTCACGTCGTTTGGTAGAAATCCATGCGCGCGTTCTGCCAAAAGCACCATTTGCATGCCTATCGTGTGGTTTTGCAGAAAACTGCGTCCGCGTCTACCAAAAGATGCATGCGCATGCTTAAAACGCGTTTTGGCACAAATCCATGTGCGGATGTTAAAAAGAGCAGCATCGGCATGCTTTTCACGTCGTTTGGTAGAAATCCACGCGCGCGTTCTGCCAAAAGCACCATTTGCATGCATATCGTGTGGTTTTGCAGAAAACTGCGTCCGCGTCTACCAAAAGATGCATGCGCATGCTTAAAACGCGTTTTGGCACAAATCCATGTACGGGTGCTAAAAAGAGCAGCATCGGCATGCTTTTCACGTCGTTTGGTAGAAATCCACACGCGCGTTCTGCAAAAAGCACCATTTGCATGCCTATCGTGTGGTTTTGCAGAAAACTGCGTCCGCGTCTACCAAAAGATGCATGCGCATGCTTAAAACGCGCTTTGGCACAAATCCATGTTCGGATGTTAAAAAGAGCAGCATCGGCATGCTTTTCACGTCGTTTGGTAGAAATCCACGCGCGCGTTCTGCCAAAAGCACCATTTGCATGCATATCGTGTGGTTTTGCAGAAAACTGCGTCCGCGTCTACCAAAAGATGCATGCGCATGCTTAAAACGCGTTTTGGCACAAATCCATGTGCGGGTGCTAAAAAGAGCAGCATCGGCATGCTTTTCACGTCGTTTGGTAGAAATCCACACGCGCGTTCTGCCAAAAGCACCATTTGCATGCCTATCGTGTGGTTTTGCAGAAAACTGCGTCCGCGTCTACCAAAAGATGCATGCGCATGCTTAAAACGCGCTTTGGCACAAATCCATGTGCGGATGTTAAAAAGAGCAGCATCGGCATGCTTTTCACGTCGTTTGGTAGAAATCCACACGCGCGTTCTGCCAAAAGCACCATTTGCATGCATATCGTGTGGTTTTGCAGAAAACTGCGTCCGCGTCTACCAAAAGATGCATGCGCATGCTAAAAACGCGTTTTGGCACAAATCCATGTGCGGATGTTAAAAAGAGCAGCATCGGCATGCTTTTCACGTCGTTTGGTAGAAATCCACACGCGCGTTCTGCCAAAAGCACCATTTGCATGCATATCGTGTGGTTTTGCAGAAAACTGCGTCCGCGTCTACCAAAAGATGCATGTGCATGTTAAAAACGCGTTTTGGCACAAATCCATGTGCGGATGTTAAAAAGAGCAGCATCGGCATGCTTTTCACGTCGTTTGGTAGAAATCCACACGCGCGTTCTGCCAAAAGCACCATTTGCATGCATATCGTGTGGTTTTGCAGAAAACTGCCTCCGCGTCTACCAAAAGATGCATGTGCATGCTAAAAACGCGTTTTGGCACAAATCCATGTGCGGATGTTAAAAAGAGCAGCATCGGCATGCTTTTCACGTCGTTTGGTAGAAATCCACACGCGCGTTCTGCCAAAAGCACCATTTGCATGCATATCGTGTGGTTTTGCAGAAAACTGCGTCCGCGTCTACCAAAAGATGCATGTGCATGCTAAAAACGCGTTTTGGCACAAATCCATGTGCGGGTGCTAAAAAGAGCAGCATCGGCATGCTTTTCACGTCGTTTGGTAGAAATCCACACGCGCGTTCTGCCAAAAGCACCATTTGCATGCCTATCGTGTGGTTTTGCAGAAAACTGCGTCCGCGTCTACCAAAAGATGCATGCGCATGCTTAAAACGCGCTTTGGCACAAATCCATGTGCGGATGTTAAAAAGAGCAGCATCGGCATGCTTTTCACGTCGTTTGGTAGAAATCCACACGCGCGTTCTGCCAAAAGCACCATTTGCATGCATATCGTGTGGTTTTGCAGAAAACTGCGTCCGCGTCTACCAAAAGATGCATGTGCATGCTAAAAACGCGTTTTGGCACAAATCCATGTGCGGATGTTAAAAAGAGCAGCATCGGCATGCTTTTCACGTCGTTTGGTAGAAATCCACACGCGCGTTCTGCCAAAAGCACCATTTTCATGCATATCGTGTGGTTTTGCAGAAAACTGCGTCCGCGTCTACCAAAAGATGCATGTGCATGCTAAAAACGCGTTTTGGCACAAATCCATGTGCGGGTGCTAAAAAGAGCAGCATCGGCATGCTTTTCACGTCGTTTGGTAGAAATCCACGCGCGCGTTCTGCCAAAAGCACCATTTGCATGCCTATCGTGTGGTTTTGCAGAAAACTGCGTCCGCGTCTACCAAAAGATGCATGCGCATGCTTAAAACGCGTTTTGGCACAAATCCATGTGCGGATGTTAAAAAGAGCAGCATCGGCATGCTTTTCACGTCGTTTGGTAGAAATCCACGCGCGCGTTCTGCCAAAAGCACCATTTGCATGCATATCGTGTGGTTTTGCAGAAAACTGCGTCCGCGTCTACCAAAAGATGCATGCGCATGCTTAAAACGCGTTTTGGCACAAATCCATGTGCGGGTGCTAAAAAGAGCAGCATCGGCATGCTTTTCACGTCGTTTGGTAGAAATCCACACGCGCGTTCTGCCAAAAGCACCATTTGCATGCCTATCGTGTGGTTTTGCAGAAAACTGCGTCCGCGTCTACCAAAAGATGCATGCGCATGCTTAAAACGCGCTTTGGCACAAATCCATGTGCGGATGTTAAAAAGAGCAGCATCGGCATGCTTTTCACGTCGTTTGGTAGAAATCCACGCGCGCGTTCTGCCAAAAGCACCATTTGCATGCATATCGTGTGGTTTTGCAGAAAACTGCGTCCGCGTCTACCAAAAGATGCATGCGCATGCTTAAAACGCGTTTTGGCACAAATCCATGTGCGGGTGCTAAAAAGAGCAGCATCGGCATGCTTTTCACGTCGTTTGGTAGAAATCCACACGCGCGTTCTGCAAAAAGCACCATTTTGCATGCCTATCGTGTGGTTTTGCAGAAAACTGCGTCCGCGTCTACCAAAAGATGCATGCGCATGCTTAAAACGCGCTTTGGCACAAATCCATGTTCGGATGTTAAAAAGAGCAGCATCGGCATGCTTTTCACGTCGTTTGGTAGAAATCCACGCGCGCGTTCTGCCAAAAGCACCATTTGCATGCATATCGTGTGGTTTTGCAGAAAACTGCGTCCGCGTCTACCAAAAGATGCATGCGCATGCTTAAAACGCGTTTTGGCACAAATCCATGTGCGGGTGCTAAAAAGAGCAGCATCGGCATGCTTTTCACGTCGTTTGGTAGAAATCCACACGCGCGTTCTGCCAAAAGCACCATTTGCATGCTATCGTGTGGTTTTGCAGAAAACTGCGTCCGCGTCTACCAAAAGATGCATGCGCATGCTTAAAACGCGCTTTGGCACAAATCCATGTGCGGATGTTAAAAAGAGCAGCATCGGCATGCTTTTCACGTCGTTTGGTAGAAATCCACGCGCGCGTTCTGCCAAAAGCACCATTTGCATGCATATCGTGTGGTTTTGCAGAAAACTGCGTCCGCGTCTACCAAAAGATGCATGCGCATGCTAAAAACGCGTTTTGGCACAAATCCATGTGCGGATGTTAAAAAGAGCAGCATCGGCATGCTTTTCACGTCGTTTGGTAGAAATCCACACGCGCGTTCTGCCAAAAGCACCATTTGCATGCATATCGTGTGGTTTTGCAGAAAACTGCGTCCGCGTCTACCAAAAGATGCATGTGCATGCTAAAAACGCGTTTTGGCACAAATCCATGTGCGGATGTTAAAAAGAGCAGCATCGGCATGCTTTTCACGTCGTTTGGTAGAAATCCACACGCGCGTTCTGCCAAAAGCACCATTTGCATGCATATCGTGTGGTTTTGCAGAAAACTGCGTCCGCGTCTACCAAAAGATGCATGTGCATGCTAAAAACGCGTTTTGGCACAAATCCATGTGCGGATGTTAAAAAGAGCAGCATCGGCATGCTTTTCACGTCGTTTGGTAGAAATCCACACGCGCGTTCTGCCAAAAGCACCATTTGCATGCATATCGTGTGGTTTTGCAGAAAACTGCGTCCGCGTCTACCAAAAGATGCATGTGCATGCTAAAAACGCGTTTTGGCACAAATCCATGTGCGGATGTTAAAAAGAGCAGCATCGGCATGCTTTTCACGTCGTTTGGTAGAAATCCACACGCGCGTTCTGCCAAAAGCACCATTTGCATGCATATCGTGTGGTTTTGCAGAAAACTGCGTCCGCGTCTACCAAAAGATGCATGTGCATGCTAAAAACGCGTTTTGGCACAAATCCATGTGCGGATGTTAAAAAGAGCAGCATCGGCATGCTTTTCACGTCGTTTGGTAGAAATCCACGCGCGCGTTCTGCCAAAAGCACCATTTGCATGCATATCGTGTGGTTTTGCAGAAAACTGCGTCCGCGTCTACCAAAAGATGCATGCGCATGCTTAAAACGCGTTTTGGCACAAATCCATGTGCGGGTGCTAAAAAGAGCAGCATCGGCATGCTTTTCACGTCGTTTGGTAGAAATCCACACGCGCGTTCTGCCAAAAGCACCATTTGCATGCCTATCGTGTGGTTTTGCAGAAAACTGCGTCCGCGTCTACCAAAAGATGCATGCGCATGCTTAAAACGCGCTTTGGCACAAATCCATGTGCGGGTGCTAAAAAGAGCAGCATCGGCATGCTTTTCACGTCGTTTGGTAGAAATCCACACGCGCGTTCTGCCAAAAGCACCATTTGCATGCATATCGTGTGGTTTTGCAGAAAACTGCGTCCGCGTCTACCAAAAGATGCATGTGCATGCTAAAAACGCGTTTTGGCACAAATCCATGTGCGGGTGCTAAAAAGAGCAGCATCGGCATGCTTTTCACGTCGTTTGGTAGAAATCCACACGCGCGTTCTGCCAAAAGCACCATTTGCATTCCTATCGTGTGGTTTTGCAGAAAACTGCGTCCGCGTCTACCAAAAGATGCATGCACATGCTTAAAACGCGCTTTGGCACAAATCCATGTGCGGATGTTAAAAAGAGCAGCATCGGCATGCTTTTCACGTCGTTTGGTAGAAATCCACACGCGCGTTCTGCCAAAAGCACCATTTGCATGCCTATCGTGTGGTTTTGCAGAAAACTGCGTCCGCGTCTACCAAAAGATGCATGCGCATGCTTAAAACGCGTTTTGGCACAAATCCATGTGCGGGTGCTAAAAAGAGCAGCATCGGCATGCTTTTCACGTCGTTTGGTAGAAATCCACGCGCGCGTTCTGCCAAAAGCACCATTTGCATGCATATCGTGTGGTTTTGCAGAAAACTGCGTCCGCGTCTACCAAAAGATGCATGCGCATGCTTAAAACGCGCTTTGGCACAAATCCATGTGCGGATGTTAAAAAGAGCAGCATCGGCATGCTTTTCACGTCGTTTGGTAGAAATCCACGCGCGCGTTCTGCCAAAAGCACCATTTGCATGCATATCGTGTGGTTTTGCAGAAAACTGCGTCCGCGTCTACCAAAAGATGCATGCTCATGCTTAAAACGCGTTTTGGCACAAATCCATGTGCGGGTGCTAAAAAGAGCAGCATCGGCATGCTTTTCACGTCGTTTGGTAGAAATGCACACGCGCGTTCTGCCAAAAGCACCATTTGCATGCATATCGTGTGGTTTTGCAGAAAACTGCGTCCGCGTCTACCAAAAGATGCATGCGCATGCTTAAAACGCACTTTGGCACAAATCCATGTGCGGGTGCTAAAAAGAGCAGCATCGGCATGCTTTTCACGTCGTTTGGTAGAAATCCACGCGCGCGTTCTGCCAAAAGCACCATTTGCATGCCTATCGTGTGGTTTTGCAGAAAACTGAGTCCGCGTCTACCAAAAGATGCATGCGCATGCTTAAAACGCGTTTTGGCACAAATCCATGTGCGGGTGCTAAAAAGAGCAGCATCGGCATGCTTTTCACGTCGTTTGGTAGAAATCCACACGCGCGTTCTGCCAAAAGCACCATTTGCATGCCTATCGTGTGGTTTTGCAGAAAACTGCGTCCGCGTCTACCAAAAGATGCATGCGCATGCTTAAAACGCGCTTTGGCACAAATCCATGTTCGGATGTTAAAAAGAGCAGCATCGGCATGCTTTTCACGTCGTTTGGTAGAAATCCACGCGCGCGTTCTGCCAAAAGCACCATTTGCATGCATATCGTGTGGTTTTGCAGAAAACTGCGTCCGCGTCTACCAAAAGATGCATGCGCATGCTTAAAACGCGTTTTGGCACAAATCCATGTGCGGGTGCTAAAAAGAGCAGCATCGGCATGCTTTTCACGTCGTTTGGTAGAAATCCACACGCGCGTTCTGCCAAAAGCACCATTTGCATGCCTATCGTGTGGTTTTGCAGAAAACTGCGTCCGCGTCTACCAAAAGATGCATGTGCATGCTAAAAACGCGTTTTGGCACAAATCCATGTGCGGGTGCTAAAAAGAGCAGCATCGGCATGCTTTTCACGTCGTTTGGTAGAAATCCACACGCGCGTTCTGCCAAAAGCACCATTTGCATTCCTATCGTGTGGTTTTGCAGAAAACTGCGTCCGCGTCTACCAAAAGATGCATGCACATGCTTAAAACGCGCTTTGGCACAAATCCATGTGCGGATGTTAAAAAGAGCAGCATCGGCATGCTTTTCACGTCGTTTGGTAGAAATCCACACGCGCGTTCTGCCAAAAGCACCATTTGCATGCCTATCGTGTGGTTTTGCAGAAAACTGCGTCCGCGTCTACCAAAAGATGCATGCGCATGCTTAAAACGCGTTTTGGCACAAATCCATGTGCGGGTGCTAAAAAGAGCAGCATCGGCATGCTTTTCACGTCGTTTGGTAGAAATCCACGCGCGCGTTCTGCCAAAAGCACCATTTGCATGCATATCGTGTGGTTTTGCAGAAAACTGCGTCCGCGTCTACCAAAAGATGCATGCGCATGCTTAAAACGCGCTTTGGCACAAATCCATGTGCGGATGTTAAAAAGAGCAGCATCGGCATGCTTTTCACGTCGTTTGGTAGAAATCCACGCGCGCGTTCTGCCAAAAGCACCATTTGCATGCATATCGTGTGGTTTTGCAGAAAACTGCGTCCGCGTCTACCAAAAGATGCATGCTCATGCTTAAAACGCGTTTTGGCACAAATCCATGTGCGGGTGCTAAAAAGAGCAGCATCGGCATGCTTTTCACGTCGTTTGGTAGAAATGCACACGCGCGTTCTGCCAAAAGCACCATTTGCATGCATATCGTGTGGTTTTGCAGAAAACTGCGTCCGCGTCTACCAAAAGATGCATGCGCATGCTTAAAACGCACTTTGGCACAAATCCATGTGCGGGTGCTAAAAAGAGCAGCATCGGCATGCTTTTCACGTCGTTTGGTAGAAATCCACGCGCGCGTTCTGCCAAAAGCACCATTTGCATGCCTATCGTGTGGTTTTGCAGAAAACTGAGTCCGCGTCTACCAAAAGATGCATGCGCATGCTTAAAACGCGTTTTGGCACAAATCCATGTGCGGGTGCTAAAAAGAGCAGCATCGGCATGCTTTTCACGTCGTTTGGTAGAAATCCACACGCGCGTTCTGCCAAAAGCACCATTTGCATGCCTATCGTGTGGTTTTGCAGAAAACTGCGTCCGCGTCTACCAAAACATGCATGCGCATGCTTAAAACGCGCTTTGGCACAAATCCATGTTCGGATGTTAAAAAGAGCAGCATCGGCATGCTTTTCACGTCGTTTGGTAGAAATCCACGCGCGCGTTCTGCCAAAAGCACCATTTGCATGCATATCGTGTGGTTTTGCAGAAAACTGCGTCCGCGTCTACCAAAAGATGCATGCGCATGCTTAAAACGCGTTTTGGCACAAATCCATGTGCGGGTGCTAAAAAGAGCAGCATCGGCATGCTTTTCACGTCGTTTGGTAGAAATCCACACGCGCGTTCTGCCAAAAGCACCATTTGCATGCCTATCGTGTGGTTTTGCAGAAAACTGCGTCCGCGTCTACCAAAAGATGCATGCGCATGCTTAAAACGCGCTTTGGCACAAATCCATGTGCGGATGTTAAAAAGAGCAGCATCGGCATGCTTTTCACGTCGTTTGGTAGAAATCCACACGCGCGTTCTGCCAAAAGCACCATTTGCATGCATATCGTGTGGTTTTGCAGAAAACTGCGTCCGCGTCTACCAAAGATGCATGCGCATGCTAAAAACGCGTTTTGGCACAAATCCATGTGCGGATGTTAAAAAGAGCAGCATCGGCATGCTTTTCACGTCGTTTGGTAGAAATCCACACGCGCGTTCTGCCAAAAGCACCATTTGCATGCATATCGTGTGGTTTTGCAGAAAACTGCGTCCGCGTCTACCAAAAGATGCATGTGCATGCTAAAAACGCGTTTTGGCACAAATCCATGTGCGGATGTTAAAAAGAGCAGCATCGGCATGCTTTTCACGTCGTTTGGTAGAAATCCACACGCGCGTTCTGCCAAAAGCACCATTTGCATGCATATCGTGTGGTTTTGCAGAAAACTGCGTCCGCGTCTACCAAAAGATGCATGTGCATGCTAAAAACGCGTTTTGGCACAAATCCATGTGCGGATGTTAAAAAGAGCAGCATCGGCATGCTTTTCACGTCGTTTGGTAGAAATCCACACGCGCGTTCTGCCAAAAGCACCATTTGCATGCATATCGTGTGGTTTTGCAGAAAACTGCGTCCGCGTCTACCAAAAGATGCATGTGCATGCTAAAAACGCGTTTTGGCACAAATCCATGTGCGGGTGCTAAAAAGAGCAGCATCGGCATGCTTTTCACGTCGTTTGGTAGAAATCCACACGCGCGTTCTGCCAAAAGCACCATTTTGCATGCCTATCGTGTGGTTTTGCAGAAAACTGCGTCCGCGTCTACCAAAAGATGCATGCGCATGCTTAAAACGCGCTTTGGCACAAATCCATGTGCGGATGTTAAAAAGAGCAGCATCGGCATGCTTTTCACGTCGTTTGGTAGAAATCCACACGCGCGTTCTGCCAAAAGCACCATTTGCATGCATATCGTGTGGTTTTGCAGAAAACTGCGTCCGCGTCTACCAAAAGATGCATGTGCATGCTAAAAACGCGTTTTGGCACAAATCCATGGGCGGATGTTAAAAAGAGCAGCGTCGGCATGCTTTTCACGTCGTTTGGTAGAAATCCACACGCGCGTTCTGCCAAAAGCACCATTTGCATGCATATCGTGTGGTTTTGCAGAAAACTGCGTCCGCGTCTACCAAAAGATGCATGTGCATGCTAAAAACGCGTTTTGGCACAAATCCATGTGCGGGTGCTAAAAAGAGCAGCATCGGCATGCTTTTCACGTCGTTTGGTAGAAATCCATGCGCGCGTTCTGCCAAAAGCACCATTTGCATGCCTATCGTGTGGTTTTGCAGAAAACTGCGTCCGCGTCTACCAAAAGATGCATGCGCATGCTTAAAACGCGTTTTGGCACAAATCCATGTGCGGATGTTAAAAAGAGCAGCATCGGCATGCTTTTCACGTCGTTTGGTAGAAATCCACGCGCGCGTTCTGCCAAAAGCACCATTTGCATGCATATCGTGTGGTTTTGCAGAAAACTGCGTCCGCGTCTACCAAAAGATGCATGCGCATGCTTAAAACGCGTTTTGGCACAAATCCATGTACGGGTGCTAAAAAGAGCAGCATCGGCATGCTTTTCACGTCGTTTGGTAGAAATCCACACGCGCGTTCTGCAAAAAGCACCATTTGCATGCCTATCGTGTGGTTTTGCAGAAAACTGCGTCCGCGTCTACCAAAAGATGCATGCGCATGCTTAAAACGCGCTTTGGCACAAATCCATGTTCGGATGTTAAAAAGAGCAGCATCGGCATGCTTTTCACGTCGTTTGGTAGAAATCCACGCGCGCGTTCTGCCAAAAGCACCATTTGCATGCATATCGTGTGGTTTTGCAGAAAACTGTGTCCGCGTCTACCAAAAGATGCATGCGCATGCTTAAAACGCGTTTTGGCACAAATCCATGTGCGGGTGCTAAAAAGAGCAGCATCGGCATGCTTTTCACGTCGTTTGGTAGAAATCCACACGCGCGTTCTGCCAAAAGCACCATTTGCATGCCTATCGTGTGGTTTTGTAGAAAACTGCGTCCGCGTCTACCAAAAGATGCATGCGCATGCTTAAAACGCGCTTTGGCACAAATCCATGTGCGGATGTTAAAAAGAGCAGCATCGGCATGCTTTTCACGTCGTTTGGTAGAAATCCACACGCGCGTTCTGCCAAAAGCACCATTTGCATGCATATCGTGTGGTTTTGCAGAAAACTGCGTCCGCGTCTACCAAAAGATGCATGCGCATGCTAAAAACGCGTTTTGGCACAAATCCA
Organism: Dermacentor variabilis; assembly: GCF_050947875.1. Classification (NCBI taxonomy): domain Eukaryota; kingdom Metazoa; phylum Arthropoda; class Arachnida; order Ixodida; family Ixodidae; genus Dermacentor; species Dermacentor variabilis. The sequence goes on from NW_027460850.1 coordinate 22,863, forward strand.
TGTGCGGATGTTAAAAAGAGCAGCATCGGCATGCTTTTCACGTCGTTTGGTAGAAATCCACACGCGCGTTCTGCCAAAAGCACCATTTGCATGCATATCGTGTGGTTTTGCAGAAAACTGCGTCCGCGTCTACCAAAAGATGCATGTGCATGTTAAAAACGCGTTTTGGCACAAATCCATGTGCGGATGTTAAAAAGAGCAGCATCGGCATGCTTTTCACGTCGTTTGGTAGAAATCCACACGCGCGTTCTGCCAAAAGCACCATTTGCATGCATATCGTGTGGTTTTGCAGAAAACTGCGTCCGCGTCTACCAAAAGATGCATGTGCATGCTAAAAACGCGTTTTGGCACAAATCCATGTGCGGATGTTAAAAAGAGCAGCATCGGCATGCTTTTCACGTCGTTTGGTAGAAATCCACACGCGCGTTCTGCCAAAAGCACCATTTGCATGCATATCGTGTGGTTTTGCAGAAAACTGCGTCCGCGTCTACCAAAAGATGCATGTGCATGCTAAAAACGCGTTTTGGCACAAATCCATGTGCGGGTGCTAAAAAGAGCAGCATCGGCATGCTTTTCACGTCGTTTGGTAGAAATCCACACGCGCGTTCTGCCAAAAGCACCATTTGCATGCCTATCGTGTGGTTTTGCAGAAAACTGCGTCCGCGTCTACCAAAAGATGCATGCGCATGCTTAAAACGCGCTTTGGCACAAATCCATGTGCGGATGTTAAAAAGAGCAGCATCGGCATGCTTTTCACGTCGTTTGGTAGAAATCCACACGCGCGTTCTGCCAAAAGCACCATTTGCATGCATATCGTGTGGTTTTGCAGAAAACTGCGTCCGCGTCTACCAAAAGATGCATGTGCATGCTAAAAACGCGTTTTGGCACAAATCCATGTGCGGATGTTAAAAAGAGCAGCATCGGCATGCTTTTCACGTCGTTTGGTAGAAATCCACACGCGCGTTCTGCCAAAAGCACCATTTTCATGCATATCGTGTGGTTTTGCAGAAAACTGCGTCCGCGTCTACCAAAAGATGCATGTGCATGCTAAAAACGCGTTTTGGCACAAATCCATGTGCGGGTGCTAAAAAGAGCAGCATCGGCATGCTTTTCACGTCGTTTGGTAGAAATCCACGCGCGCGTTCTGCCAAAAGCACCATTTGCATGCCTATCGTGTGGTTTTGCAGAAAACTGCGTCCGCGTCTACCAAAAGATGCATGCGCATGCTTAAAACGCGTTTTGGCACAAATCCATGTGCGGATGTTAAAAAGAGCAGCATCGGCATGCTTTTCACGTCGTTTGGTAGAAATCCACGCGCGCGTTCTGCCAAAAGCGCCATTTGCATGCATATCGTGTGGTTTTGCAGAAAACTGCGTCCGCGTCTACCAAAAGATGCATGCGCATGCTTAAAACGCGTTTTGGCACAAATCCATGTGCGGGTGCTAAAAAGAGCAGCATCGGCATGCTTTTCACGTCGTTTGGTAGAAATCCACACGCGCGTTCTGCCAAAAGCACCATTTGCATGCCTATCGTGTGGTTTTGCAGAAAACTGCGTCCGCGTCTACCAAAAGATGCATGCGCATGCTTAAAACGCGCTTTGGCACAAATCCATGTGCGGATGTTAAAAAGAGCAGCATCGGCATGCTTTTCACGTCGTTTGGTAGAAATCCACGCGCGCGTTCTGCCAAAAGCACCATTTGCATGCATATCGTGTGGTTTTGCAGAAAACTGCGTCCGCGTCTACCAAAAGATGCATGCGCATGCTTAAAACGCGTTTTGGCACAAATCCATGTGCGGGTGCTAAAAAGAGCAGCATCGGCATGCTTTTCACGTCGTTTGGTAGAAATCCACACGCGCGTTCTGCAAAAAGCACCATTTGCATGCCTATCGTGTGGTTTTGCAGAAAACTGCGTCCGCGTCTACCAAAAGATGCATGCGCATGCTTAAAACGCGCTTTGGCACAAATCCATGTTCGGATGTTAAAAAGAGCAGCATCGGCATGCTTTTCACGTCGTTTGGTAGAAATCCACGCGCGCGTTCTGCCAAAAGCACCATTTGCATGCATATCGTGTGGTTTTGCAGAAAACTGCGTCCGCGTCTACCAAAAGATGCATGCGCATGCTTAAAACGCCTTTTGGCACAAATCCATGTGCGGGTGCTAAAAAAAGCAGCATCGGCATGCTTTTCACGTCGTTTGGTAGAAATCCACACGCGCGTTCTGCCAAAAGCACCATTTGCATGCCTATCGTGTGGTTTTGCAGAAAACTGCGTCCGCGTCTACCAAAAGATGCATGCGCATGCTTAAAACGCGCTTTGGCACAAATCCATGTGCGGATGTTAAAAAGAGCAGCATCGGCATGCTTTTCACGTCGTTTGGTAGAAATCCACACGCGCGTTCTGCCAAAAGCACCATTTGCATGCATATCGTGTGGTTTTGCAGAAAACTGCGTCCGCGTCTACCAAAAGATGCATGCGCATGCTAAAAACGCGTTTTGGCACAAATCCATGTGCGGATGTTAAAAAGAGCAGCATCGGCATGCTTTTCACGTCGTTTGGTAGAAATCCACACGCGCGTTCTGCCAAAAGCACCATTTGCATGCATATCGTGTGGTTTTGCAGAAAACTGCGTCCGCGTCTACCAAAAGATGCATGTGCATGCTAAAAACGCGTTTTGGCACAAATCCATGTGCGGATGTTAAAAAGAGCAGCATCGGCATGCTTTTCACGTCGTTTGGTAGAAATCCACACGCGCGTTCTGCCAAAAGCACCATTTGCATGCATATCGTGTGGTTTTGCAGAAAACTGCGTCCGCGTCTACCAAAAGATGCATGTGCATGCTAAAAACGCGTTTTGGCACAAATCCATGTGCGGATGTTAAAAAGAGCAGCATCGGCATGCTTTTCACGTCGTTTGGTAGAAATCCACACGCGCGTTCTGCCAAAAGCACCATTTGCATGCATATCGTGTGGTTTTGCAGAAAACTGCGTCCGCGTCTACCAAAAGATGCATGTGCATGCTAAAAACGCGTTTTGGCACAAATCCATGTGCGGATGTTAAAAAGAGCAGCATCGGCATGCTTTTCACGTCGTTTGGTAGAAATCCACACGCGCGTTCTGCCAAAAGCACCATTTGCATGCATATCGTGTGGTTTTGCAGAAAACTGCGTCCGCGTCTACCAAAAGATGCATGTGCATGCTAAAAACGCGTTTTGGCACAAATCCATGTGCGGATGTTAAAAAGAGCAGCATCGGCATGCTTTTCACGTCGTTTGGTAGAAATCCACGCGCGCGTTCTGCCAAAAGCACCATTTGCATGCATATCGTGTGGTTTTGCAGAAAACTGCGTCCGCGTCTACCAAAAGATGCATGCGCATGCTTAAAACGCGTTTTGGCACAAATCCATGTGCGGGTGCTAAAAAGAGCAGCATCGGCATGCTTTTCACGTCGTTTGGTAGAAATCCACACGCGCGTTCTGCCAAAAGCACCATTTGCATGCCTATCGTGTGGTTTTGCAGAAAACTGCGTCCGCGTCTACCAAAAGATGCATGCGCATGCTTAAAACGCGCTTTGGCACAAATCCATGTGCGGGTGCTAAAAAGAGCAGCATCGGCATGCTTTTCACGTCGTTTGGTAGAAATCCACACGCGCGTTCTGCCAAAAGCACCATTTGCATGCATATCGTGTGGTTTTGCAGAAAACTGCGTCCGCGTCTACCAAAAGATGCATGTGCATGCTAAAAACGCGTTTTGGCACAAATCCATGTGCGGGTGCTAAAAAGAGCAGCATCGGCATGCTTTTCACGTCGTTTGGTAGAAATCCACACGCGCGTTCTGCCAAAAGCACCATTTGCATTCCTATCGTGTGGTTTTGCAGAAAACTGCGTCCGCGTCTACCAAAAGATGCATGCACATGCTTAAAACGCGCTTTGGCACAAATCCATGTGCGGATGTTAAAAAGAGCAGCATCGGCATGCTTTTCACGTCGTTTGGTAGAAATCCACACGCGCGTTCTGCCAAAAGCACCATTTGCATGCCTATCGTGTGGTTTTGCAGAAAACTGCGTCCGCGTCTACCAAAAGATGCATGCGCATGCTTAAAACGCGTTTTGGCACAAATCCATGTGCGGGTGCTAAAAAGAGCAGCATCGGCATGCTTTTCACGTCGTTTGGTAGAAATCCACGCGCGCGTTCTGCCAAAAGCACCATTTGCATGCATATCGTGTGGTTTTGCAGAAAACTGCGTCCGCGTCTACCAAAAGATGCATGCGCATGCTTAAAACGCGCTTTGGCACAAATCCATGTGCGGATGTTAAAAAGAGCAGCATCGGCATGCTTTTCACGTCGTTTGGTAGAAATCCACGCGCGCGTTCTGCCAAAAGCACCATTTGCATGCATATCGTGTGGTTTTGCAGAAAACTGCGTCCGCGTCTACCAAAAGATGCATGCTCATGCTTAAAACGCGTTTTGGCACAAATCCATGTGCGGGTGCTAAAAAGAGCAGCATCGGCATGCTTTTCACGTCGTTTGGTAGAAATGCACACGCGCGTTCTGCCAAAAGCACCATTTGCATGCATATCGTGTGGTTTTGCAGAAAACTGCGTCCGCGTCTACCAAAAGATGCATGCGCATGCTTAAAACGCACTTTGGCACAAATCCATGTGCGGGTGCTAAAAAGAGCAGCATCGGCATGCTTTTCACGTCGTTTGGTAGAAATCCACGCGCGCGTTCTGCCAAAAGCACCATTTGCATGCCTATCGTGTGGTTTTGCAGAAAACTGAGTCCGCGTCTACCAAAAGATGCATGCGCATGCTTAAAACGCGTTTTGGCACAAATCCATGTGCGGGTACTAAAAAGAGCAGCATCGGCATGCTTTTCACGTCGTTTGGTAGAAATCCACACGCGCGTTCTGCCAAAAGCACCATTTGCATGCCTATCGTGTGGTTTTGCAGAAAACTGCGTCTACCAAAAGATGCATGCGCATGCTTAAAACGCGTTTTGGCACAAATCCATGTGCGGATGTTAAAAAGAGCAGCATCGGCATGCTTTTCACGTCGTTTGGTAGAAATCCACGCGCGCGTTCTGCCAAAAGCACCATTTGCATGCATATCGTGTGGTTTTGCAGAAAACTGCGTCCGCGTCTACCAAAAGATGCATGTGCATGCTAAAAACGCGTTTTGGCACAAATCCATGTGCGGATGTTAAAAAGAGCAGCATCGGCATGCTTTTCACGTCGTTTGGTAGAAATCCACGCGCGCGTTCTGCCAAAAGCACCATTTGCATGCATATCGTGTGGTTTTGCAGAAAACTGCGTCCGCGTCTACCAAAAGATGCATGCGCATGCTTAAAACGCGTTTTGGCACAAATCCATGTGCGGGTGCTAAAAAGAGCAGCATCGGCATGCTTTTCACGTCGTTTGGTAGAAATCCACACGCGCGTTCTGCCAAAAGCACCATTTGCATGCCTATCGTGTGGTTTTGCAGAAAACTGCGTCCGCGTCTACCAAAAGATGCATGCGCATGCTTAAAACGCGCTTTGGCACAAATCCATGTGCGGGTGCTAAAAAGAGCAGCATCGGCATGCTTTTCACGTCGTTTGGTAGAAATCCACACGCGCGTTCTGCCAAAAGCACCATTTGCATGCATATCGTGTGGTTTTGCAGAAAACTGCGTCCGCGTCTACCAAAAGATGCATGCGCATGCTTAAAACGCGTTTTGGCACAAATCCATGTGCGGGTGCTAAAAAGAGCAGCATCGGCATGCTTTTCACGTCGTTTGGTAGAAATCCACACGCGTTCTGCCAAAAGCACCATTTGCATGCATATCGTGTGGTTTTGCAGAAAACTGCGTCCGCGTCTACCAAAAGATGCATGTGCATGCTAAAAACGCGTTTTGGCACAAATCCATGTGCGGGTGCTAAAAAGAGCAGCATCGGCATGCTTTTCACGTCGTTTGGTAGAAATCCACGCGCGCGTTCTGCCAAAAGCACCATTTGCATGCCTATCGTGTGGTTTTGCAGAAAACTGCGTCCGCGTCTACCAAAAGATGCATGCGCATGCTTAAAACGCGTTTTGGCACAAATCCATGTGCGGATGTTAAAAAGAGCAGCATCGGCATGCTTTTCACGTCGTTTGGTAGAAATCCACGCGCGCGTTCTGCCAAAAGCACCATTTGCATGCATATCGTGTGGTTTTGCAGAAAACTGCGTCCGCGTCTACCAAAAGATGCATGCGCATGCTTAAAACGCGTTTTGGCACAAATCCATGTGCGGGTGCTAAAAAGAGCAGCATCGGCATGCTTTTCACGTCGTTTGGTAGAAATCCACACGCGCGTTCTGCCAAAAGCACCATTTGCATGCCTATCGTGTGGTTTTGCAGAAAACTGCGTCCGCGTCTACCAAAAGATGCATGCGCATGCTTAAAACGCGCTTTGGCACAAATCCATGTGCGGATGTTAAAAAGAGCAGCATCGGCATGCTTTTCACGTCGTTTGGTAGAAATCCACGCGCGCGTTCTGCCAAAAGCACCATTTGCATGCATATCGTGTGGTTTTGCAGAAAACTGCGTCCGCGTCTACCAAAAGATGCATGCGCATGCTTAAAACGCGTTTTGGCACAAATCCATGTGCGGGTGCTAAAAAGAGCAGCATCGGCATGCTTTTCACGTCGTTTGGTAGAAATCCACGCGCGCGTTCTGCCAAAAGCACCATTTGCATGCATATCGTGTGGTTTTGCAGAAAACTGCGTCCGCGTCTACCAAAAGATGCATGCGCATGCTTAAAACGCGTTTTGGCACAAATCCATGTGCGGGTGCTAAAAAGAGCAGCATCGGCATGCTTTTCACGTCGTTTGGTAGAAATCCACACGCGCGTTCTGCCAAAAGCACCATTTGCATGCCTATCGTGTGGTTTTGCAGAAAACTGCGTCCGCGTCTACCAAAAGATGCATGCGCATGCTTAAAACGCGCTTTGGCACAAATCCATGTGCGGATGTTAAAAAGAGCAGCATCGGCATGCTTTTCACGTCGTTTGGTAGGAATCCACACGCGCGTTCTGCCAAAAGCACCATTTGCATGCATATCGTGTGGTTTTGCAGAAAACTGCGTCCGCGTCTACCAAAAGATGCATGCGCATGCTTAAAACGCGCTTTGGCACAAATCCATGTGCGGATGTTAAAAAGAGCAGCATCGGCATGCTTTTCACGTCGTTTGGTAGAAATCCACGCGCGCGTTCTGCCAAAAGCACCATTTGCATGCATATCGTGTGGTTTTGCAGAAAACTGCGTCCGCGTCTACCAAAAGATGCATGCGCATGCTTAAAACGCGTTTTGGCACAAATCCATGTGCGGGTGCTAAAAAGAGCAGCATCGGCATGCTTTTCACGTCGTTTGGTAGAAATCCACACGCGCGTTCTGCCAAAAGCACCATTTGCATGCATATCGTGTGGTTTTGCAGAAAACTGCGTCCGCGTCTACCAAAAGATGCATGCGCATGCTTAAAACGCGTTTTGGCACATATCCATGTGCGGGTGCTAAAAAGAGCAGCATCGGCATGCTTTTCACGTCGTTTGGTAGAAATCCACACGCGCGTTCTGCCAAAAGCACCATTTGCATGCATATCGTGTGGTTTTGCAGAAAACTGCGTCCGCGTCTACCAAAAGATGCATGCGCATGCTTAAAACGCGCTTTGGCACAAATCCATGTGCGGGTGCTAAAAAGAGCAGCATCGGCATGCTTTTCACGTCGTTTGGTAGAAATCCACACGCGCGTTCTGCCAAAAGCACCATTTGCATGCCTATCGTGTGGTTTTGCAGAAAACTGCGTCCGCGTCTACCAAAACATGCATGCGCATGCTTAAAACGCGTTTTGGCACAAATCCATGTGCGGGTGCTAAAAAGAGCAGCATCGGCATGCTTTTCACGTCGTTTGGTAGAAATCCACACGCGCGTTCTGCCAAAAGCACCATTTGCATGCATATCGTGTGGTTTTGCAGAAAACTGCGTCCGCGTCTACCAAAAGATGCATGTGCATGCTAAAAACGCGTTTTGGCACAAATCCATGTGCGGGTGCTAAAAAGAGCAGCATCGGCATGCTTTTCACGTCGTTTGGTAGAAATCCATGCGCGCGTTCTGCCAAAAGCACCATTTGCATGCCTATCGTGTGGTTTTGCAGAAAACTGCGTCCGCGTCTACCAAAAGATGCATGCGCATGCTTAAAACGCGTTTTGGCACAAATCCATGTGCGGATGTTAAAAAGAGCAGCATCGGCATGCTTTTCACGTCGTTTGGTAGAAATCCACGCGCGCGTTCTGCCAAAAGCACCATTTGCATGCATATCGTGTGGTTTTGCAGAAAACTGCGTCCGCGTCTACCAAAAGATGCATGCGCATGCTTAAAACGCGTTTTGGCACAAATCCATGTGCGGGTGCTCAAAAGAGCAGCATCGGCATGCTTTTCACGTCGTTTGGTAGAAATCCACACGCGCGTTCTGCAAAAAGCACCATTTGCATGCCTATCGTGTGGTTTTGCAGAAAACTGCGTCCGCGTCTACCAAAAGATGCATGCGCATGCTTAAAACGCGCTTTGGCACAAATCCATGTGCGGATGTTAAAAAGAGCAGCATCGGCATGCTTTTCACGTCGTTTGGTAGAAATCCACGCGCGCGTTCTGCCAAAAGCACCATTTGCATGCATATCGTGTGGTTTTGCAGAAAACTGCGTCCGCGTCTACCAAAAGATGCATGCGCATGCTTAAAACGCGTTTTGGCACAAATCCATGTGCGGGTGCTAAAAAGAGCAGCATCGGCATGCTTTTCACGTCGTTTGGTAGAAATCCACACGCGCGTTCTGCCAAAAGCACCATTTGCATGCCTATCGTGTGGTTTTGCAGAAAACTGCGTCCGCGTCTACCAAAAGATGCATGCGCATGCTTAAAACGCGCTTTGGCACAAATCCATGTGCGGATGTTAAAAAGAGCAGCATCGGCATGCTTTTCACGTCGTTTGGTAGAAATCCACACGCGCGTTCTGCCAAAAGCACCATTTGCATGCATATCGTGTGGTTTTGCAGAAAACTGCGTCCGCGTCTACCAAAAGATGCATGTGCATGCTAAAAACGCGTTTTGGCACAAATCCATGTGCGGATGTTAAAAAGAGCAGCATCGGCATGCTTTTCACGTCGTTTGGTAGAAATCCACACGCGCGTTCTGCCAAAAGCACCATTTGCATGCATATCGTGTGGTTTTGCAGAAAACTGCGTCCGCGTCTACCAAAAGATGCATGCGCATGCTTAAAACGCGCTTTGGCACAAATCCATGTGCGGGTGCTAAAAAGAGCAGCATCGGCATGCTTTTCACGTCGTTTGGTAGAAATCCACACGCGCGTTCTGCCAAAAGCACCATTTGCATGCCTATCGTGTGGTTTTGCAGAAAACTGCGTCCGCGTCTACCAAAACATGCATGCGCATGCTTAAAACGCGTTTTGGCACAAATCCATGTGCGGGTGCTAAAAAGAGCAGCATCGGCATGCTTTTCACGTCGTTTGGTAGAAATCCACACGCGCGTTCTGCCAAAAGCACCATTTGCATGCATATCGTGTGGTTTTGCAGAAAACTGCGTCCGCGTCTACCAAAAGATGCATGTGCATGCTAAAAACGCGTTTTGGCACAAATCTATGTGCGGGTGCTAAAAAGAGCAGCATCGGCATGCTTTTCACGTCGTTTGGTAGAAATCCATGCGCGCGTTCTGCCAAAAGCACCATTTGCATGCCTATCGTGTGGTTTTGCAGAAAACTGCGTCCGCGTCTACCAAAAGATGCATGCGCATGCTTAAAACGCGTTTTGGCACAAATCCATGTGCGGATGTTAAAAAGAGCAGCATCGGCATGCTTTTCACGTCGTTTGGTAGAAATCCACGCGCGCGTTCTGCCAAAAGCACCATTTGCATGCATATCGTGTGGTTTTGCAGAAAACTGCGTCCGCGTCTACCAAAAGATGCATGCGCATGCATAAAACGCGTTTTGGCACAAATCCATGTGCGGGTGCTAAAAAGAGCAGCATCGGCATGCTTTTCACGTCGTTTGGTAGAAATCCACACGCGCGTTCTGCAAAAAGCACCATTTGCATGCCTATCGTGTGGTTTTGCAGAAAACTGCGTCCGCGTCTACCAAAAGATGCATGCGCATGCTTAAAACGCGCTTTGGCACAAATCCATGTGCGGATGTTAAAAAGAGCAGCATCGGCATGCTTTTCACGTCGTTTGGTAGAAATCCACGCGCGCGTTCTGCCAAAAGCACCATTTGCATGCATATCGTGTGGTTTTGCAGAAAACTGCGTCCGCGTCTACCAAAAGATGCATGTGCATGCTAAAAACGCGTTTTGGCACAAATCCATGTGCGGATGTTAAAAAGAGCAGCATCGGCATGCTTTTCACGTCGTTTGGTAGAAATCCACGCGCGCGTTCTGCCAAAAGCACCATTTGCATGCATATCGTGTGGTTTTGCAGAAAACTGCGTCCGCGTCTACCAAAAGATGCATGCGCATGCTTAAAACGCGTTTTGGCACAAATCCATGTGCGGATGTTAAAAAGAGCAGCATCGGCATGCTTTTCACGTCGTTTGGTAGAAATCCACACGCGCGTTCTGCCAAAAGCACCATTTGCATGCATATCGTGTAGTTTTGCAGAAAACTGCGTCCGCGTCTACCAAAAGATGCATGCGCATGCTAAAAACGCGTAAATCCATGTGCGGATGTTAAAAAGAGCAGCATCGGCATGCTTTTCACGTCGTTTGGTAGAAATCCACGCGCGCGTTCTGCCAAAAGCACCATTTGCATGCATATCGTGTGGTTTTGCAGAAAACTGCGTCCGCGTCTACCAAAAGATGCATGCGCATGCTTAAAACGCGTTTTGGCACAAATCCATGTGCGGGTGCTAAAAAGAGCAGCATCGGCATGCTTTTCACGTCGTTTGGTAGAAATCCACACGCGCGTTCTGCAAAAAGCACCATTTGCATGCCTATCGTGTGGTTTTGCAGAAAACTGCGTCCGCGTCTACCAAAAGATGCATGCGCATGCTTAAAACGCGCTTTGGCACAAATCCATGTTCGGATGTTAAAAAGAGCAGCATCGGCATGCTTTTCACGTCGTTTGGTAGAAATCCACGCGCGCGTTCTGCCAAAAGCACCATTTGCATGCATATCGTGTGGTTTTGCAGAAAACTGCGTCCGCGTCTACCAAAAGATGCATGCGCATGCTTAAAACGCGTTTTGGCACAAATCCATGTGCGGGTGCTAAAAAGAGCAGCATCGGCATGCTTTTCACGTCGTTTGGTAGAAATCCACACGCGCGTTCTGCCAAAAGCACCATTTGCATGCCTATCGTGTGGTTTTGCAGAAAACTGCGTCCGCGTCTACCAAAAGATGCATGCGCATGCTTAAAACGCGCTTTGGCACAAATCCATGTGCGGATGTTAAAAAGAGCAGCATCGGCATGCTTTTCACGTCGTTTGGTAGAAATCCACACGCGCGTTCTGCCAAAAGCACCATTTGCATGCATATCGTGTGGTTTTGCAGAAAACTGCGTCCGCGTCTACCAAAAGATGCATGCGCATGCTAAAAACGCGTTTTGGCACAAATCCATGTGCGGATGTTAAAAAGAGCAGCATCGGCATGCTTTTCACGTCGTTTGGTAGAAATCCACACGCGCGTTCTGCCAAAAGCACCATTTGCATGCATATCGTGTGGTTTTGCAGAAAACTGCGTCCGCGTCTACCAAAAGATGCATGTGCATGCTAAAAACGCGTTTTGGCACAAATCCATGTGCGGATGTTAAAAAGAGCAGCATCGGCATGCTTTTCACGTCGTTTGGTAGAAATCCACACGCGCGTTCTGCCAAAAGCACCATTTGCATGCATATCGTGTGGTTTTGCAGAAAACTGCGTCCGCGTCTACCAAAAGATGCATGTGCATGCTAAAAACGCGTTTTGGCACAAATCCATGTGCGGATGTTAAAAAGAGCAGCATCGGCATGCTTTTCACGTCGTTTGGTAGAAATCCACACGCGCGTTCTGCCAAAAGCACCATTTGCATGCCTATCGTGTGGTTTTGCAGAAAACTGCGTCCGCGTCTACCAAAAGATGCATGCGCATGCTTAAAACGCGCTTTGGCACAAATCCATGTGCGGGTGCTAAAAAGAGCAGCATCGGCATGCTTTTCACGTCGTTTGGTAGAAATCCACACGCGCGTTCTGCCAAAAGCACCATTTGCATGCATATCGTGTGGTTTTGCAGAAAACTGCGTCCGCGTCTACCAAAAGATGCATGTGCATGCTAAAAACGCGTTTTGGCACAAATCCATGTGCGGGTGCTAAAAAGAGCAGCATCGGCATGCTTTTCACGTCGTTTGGTAGAAATCCACACGCGCGTTCTGCCAAAAGCACCATTTGCATTCCTATCGTGTGGTTTTGCAGAAAACTGCGTCCGCGTCTACCAAAAGATGCATGCACATGCTTAAAACGCGCTTTGGCACAAATCCATGTGCGGATGTTAAAAAGAGCAGCATCGGCATGCTTTTCACGTCGTTTGGTAGAAATCCACACGCGCGTTCTGCCAAAAGCACCATTTGCATGCCTATCGTGTGGTTTTGCAGAAAACTGCGTCCGCGTCTACCAAAAGATGCATGCGCATGCTTAAAACGCGTTTTGGCACAAATCCATGTGCGGGTGCTAAAAAGAGCAGCATCGGCATGCTTTTCACGTCGTTTGGTAGAAATCCACGCGCGCGTTCTGCCAAAAGCACCATTTGCATGCATATCGTGTGGTTTTGCAGAAAACTGCGTCCGCGTCTACCAAAAGATGCATGCGCATGCTTAAAACGCGCTTTGGCACAAATCCATGTGCGGATGTTAAAAAGAGCAGCATCGGCATGCTTTTCACGTCGTTTGGTAGAAATCCACGCGCGCGTTCTGCCAAAAGCACCATTTGCATGCATATCGTGTGGTTTTGCAGAAAACTGCGTCCGCGTCTACCAAAAGATGCATGCTCATGCTTAAAACGCGTTTTGGCACAAATCCATGTGCGGGTGCTAAAAAGAGCAGCATCGGCATGCTTTTCACGTCGTTTGGTAGAAATGCACACGCGCGTTCTGCCAAAAGCACCATTTGCATGCATATCGTGTGGTTTTGCAGAAAACTGCGTCCGCGTCTACCAAAAGATGCATGCGCATGCTTAAAACGCACTTTGGCACAAATCCATGTGCGGGTGCTAAAAAGAGCAGCATCGGCATGCTTTTCACGTCGTTTGGTAGAAATCCACGCGCGCGTTCTGCCAAAAGCACCATTTGCATGCCTATCGTGTGGTTTTGCAGAAAACTGAGTCCGCGTCTACCAAAAGATGCATGCGCATGCTTAAAACGCGTTTTGGCACAAATCCATGTGCGGGTACTAAAAAGAGCAGCATCGGCATGCTTTTCACGTCGTTTGGTAGAAATCCACACGCGCGTTCTGCCAAAAGCACCATTTGCATGCCTATCGTGTGGTTCTGCAGAAAACTGCGTCTACCAAAAGATGCATGCGCATGCTTAAAACGCGTTTTGGCACAAATCCATGTGCGGATGTTAAAAAGAGCAGCATCGGCATGCTTTTCACGTCGTTTGGTAGAAATCCACGCGCGCGTTCTGCCAAAAGCACCATTTGCATGCATATCGTGTGGTTTTGCAGAAAACTGCGTCCGCGTCTACCAAAAGATGCATGTGCATGCTAAAAACGCGTTTTGGCACAAATCCATGTGCGGATGTTAAAAAGAGCAGCATCGGCATGCTTTTCACGTCGTTTGGTAGAAATCCACGCGCGCGTTCTGCCAAAAGCACCATTTGCATGCATATCGTGTGGTTTTGCAGAAAACTGCGTCCGCGTCTACCAAAAGATGCATGCGCATGCTTAAAACGCGTTTTGGCACAAATCCATGTGCGGGTGCTAAAAAGAGCAGCATCGGCATGCTTTTCACGTCGTTTGGTAGAAATCCACACGCGCGTTCTGCCAAAAGCACCATTTGCATGCCTATCGTGTGGTTTTGCAGAAAACTGCGTCCGCGTCTACCAAAAGATGCATGCGCATGCTTAAAACGCGCTTTGGCACAAATCCATGTGCGGGTGCTAAAAAGAGCAGCATCGGCATGCTTTTCACGTCGTTTGGTAGAAATCCACGCGCGCGTTCTGCCAAAAGCACCATTTGCATGCCTATCGTGTGGTTTTGCAGAAAACTGCGTCCGCGTCTACCAAAAGATGCATGCGCATGCTTAAAACGCGTTTTGGCACAAATCCATGTGCGGATGTTAAAAAGAGCAGCATCGGCATGCTTTTCACGTCGTTTGGTAGAAATCCACGCGCGCGTTCTGCCAAAAGCACCATTTGCATGCATATCGTGTGGTTTTGCAGAAAACTGCGTCCGCGTCTACCAAAAGATGCATGCGCATGCTTAAAACGCGTTTTGGCACAAATCCATGTGCGGGTGCTAAAAAGAGCAGCATCGGCATGCTTTTCACGTCGTTTGGTAGAAATCCACACGCGCGTTCTGCCAAAAGCACCATTTGCATGCCTATCGTGTGGTTTTGCAGAAAACTGCGTCCGCGTCTACCAAAAGATGCATGCGCATGCTTAAAACGCGCTTTGGCACAAATCCATGTGCGGATGTTAAAAAGAGCAGCATCGGCATGCTTTTCACGTCGTTTGGTAGAAATCCACGCGCGCGTTCTGCCAAAAGCACCATTTGCATGCATATCGTGTGGTTTTGCAGAAAACTGCGTCCGCGTCTACCAAAAGATGCATGCGCATGCTTAAAACGCGTTTTGGCACAAATCCATGTGCGGGTGCTAAAAAGAGCAGCATCGGCATGCTTTTCACGTCGTTTGGTAGAAATCCACGCGCGCGTTCTGCCAAAAGCACCATTTGCATGCATATCGTGTGGTTTTGCAGAAAACTGCGTCCGCGTCTACCAAAAGATGCATGCGCATGCTTAAAACGCGTTTTGGCACAAATCCATGTGCGGGTGCTAAAAAGAGCAGCATCGGCATGCTTTTCACGTCGTTTGGTAGAAATCCACACGCGCGTTCTGCCAAAAGCACCATTTGCATGCCTATCGTGTGGTTTTGCAGAAAACTGCGTCCGCGTCTACCAAAAGATGCATGCGCATGCTTAAAACGCGCTTTGGCACAAATCCATGTGCGGATGTTAAAAAGAGCAGCATCGGCATGCTTTTCACGTCGTTTGGTAGAAATCCACGCGCGCGTTCTGCCAAAAGCACCATTTGCATGCATATCGTGTGGTTTTGCAGAAAACTGCGTCCGCGTCTACCAAAAGATGCATGCTCATGCTTAAAACGCGTTTTGGCACAAATCCATGTGCGGGTGCTAAAAAGAGCAGCATCGGCATGCTTTTCACGTCGTTTGGTAGAAATGCACACGCGCGTTCTGCCAAAAGCACCATTTGCATGCATATCGTGTGGTTTTGCAGAAAACTGCGTCCGCGTCTATCAAAAGATGCATGCGCATGCTTAAAACGCACTTTGGCACAAATCCATGTGCGGGTGCTAAAAAGAGCAGCATCGGCATGCTTTTCACGTCGTTTGGTAGAAATCCACGCTCGCGTTCTGCCAAAAGCACCATTTGCATGCCTATCGTGTGGTTTTGCAGAAAACTGAGTCCGCGTCTACCAAAAGATGCATGCGCATGCTTAAAACGCGTTTTGGCACAAATCCATGTGCGGGTGCTAAAAAGAGCAGCATCGGCATGCTTTTCACGTCGTTTGGTAGAAATCCACACGCGCGTTCTGCCAAAAGCACCATTTGCATGCCTATCGTGTGGTTTTGCAGAAAACTGCGTCCGCGTCTACCAAAAGATGCATGCGCATGCTTAAAACGCGCTTTGGCACAAATCCATGTTCGGATGTTAAAAAGAGCAGCATCGGCATGCTTTTCACGTCGTTTGGTAGAAATCCACGCGCGCGTTCTGCCAAAAGCACCATTTGCATGCATATCGTGTTGTTTTGCAGAAAACTGCGTCCGCGTCTACCAAAAGATGCATGCGCATGCTTAAAACGCGTTTTGGCACAAATCCATGTGCGGGTGCTAAAAAGAGCAGCATCGGCATGCTTTTCACGTCGTTTGGTAGAAATCCACACGCGCGTTCTGCCAAAAGCACCATTTGCATGCCTATCGTGTGGTTTTGCAGAAAACTGCGTCCGCGTCTACCAAAAGATGCATGCGCATGCTTAAAACGCGCTTTGGCACAAATCCATGTGCGGATGTTAAAAAGAGCAGCATCGGCATGCTTTTCACGTCGTTTGGTAGAAATCCACACGCGCGTTCTGCCAAAAGCACCATTTGCATGCATATCGTGTGGTTTTGCAGAAAACTGCGTCCGCGTCTACCAAAAGATGCATGCGCATGCTAAAAACGCGTTTTGGCACAAATCCATGTGCGGATGTTAAAAAGAGCAGCATCGGCATGCTTTTCACGTCGTTTGGTAGAAATCCACACGCGCGTTCTGCCAAAAGCACCATTTGCATGCATATCGTGTGGTTTTGCAGAAAACTGCGTCCGCGTCTACCAAAAGATGCATGTGCATGCTAAAAACGCGTTTTGGCACAAATCCATGTGCGGATGTTAAAAAGAGCAGCATCGGCATGCTTTTCACGTCGTTTGGTAGAAATCCACACGCGCGTTCTGCCAAAAGCACCATTTGCATGCATATCGTGTGGTTTTGCAGAAAACTGCGTCCGCGTCTACCAAAAGATGCATGTGCATGCTAAAAACGCGTTTTGGCACAAATCCATGTGCGGATGTTAAAAAGAGCAGCATCGGCATGCTTTTCACGTCGTTTGGTAGAAATCCACACGCGCGTTCTGCCAAAAGCACCATTTGCATGCATATCGTGTGGTTTTGCAGAAAACTGCGTCCGCGTCTACCAAAAGATGCATGTGCATGCTAAAAACGCGTTTTGGCACAAATCCATGTGCGGGTGCTAAAAAGAGCAGCATCGGCATGCTTTTCACGTCGTTTGGTAGAAATCCACACGCGCGTTCTGCCAAAAGCACCATTTGCATGCCTATCGTGTGGTTTTGCAGAAAACTGCGTCCGCGTCTACCAAAAGATGCATGCGCATGCTTAAAACGCGCTTTGGCACAAATCCATGTGCGGATGTTAAAAAGAGCAGCATCGGCATGCTTTTCACGTCGTTTGGTAGAAATCCACACGCGCGTTCTGCCAAAAGCACCATTTGCATGCATATCGTGTGGTTTCGCAGAAAACTGCGTCCGCGTCTACCAAAAGATGCATGTGCATGCTAAAAACGCGTTTTGGCACAAATCCATGGGCGGATGTTAAAAAGAGCAGCGTCGGCATGCTTTTCACGTCGTTTGGTAGAAATCCACACGCGCGTTCTGCCAAAAGCACCATTTGCATGCATATCGTGTGGTTTTGCAGAAAACTGCGTCCGCGTCTACCAAAAGATGCATGTGCATGCTAAAAACGCGTTTTGGCACAAATCCATGTGCGGGTGCTAAAAAGAGCAGCATCGGCATGCTTTTCACGTCGTTTGGTAGAAATCCATGCGCGCGTTCTGCCAAAAGCACCATTTGCATGCCTATCGTGTGGTTTTGCAGAAAACTGCGTCCGCGTCTACCAAAAGATGCATGCGCATGCTTAAAACGCGTTTTGGCACAAATCCATGTGCGGATGTTAAAAAGAGCAGCATCGGCATGCTTTTCACGTCGTTTGGTAGAAATCCACGCGCGCGTTCTGCCAAAAGCACCATTTGCTTGCATATCGTGTGGTTTTGCAGAAAACTGCGTCCGCGTCTACCAAAAGATGCATGCGCATGCTTAAAACGCGTTTTGGCACAAATCCATGTACGGGTGCTAAAAAGAGCAGCATCGGCATGCTTTTCACGTCGTTTGGTAGAAATCCACACGCGCGTTCTGCAAAAAGCACCATTTGCATGCCTATCGTGTGGTTTTGCAGAAAACTGCGTCCGCGTCTACCAAAAGATGCATGCGCATGCTTAAAACGCGCTTTGGCACAAATCCATGTTCGGATGTTAAAAAGAGCAGCATCGGCATGCTTTTCACGTCGTTTGGTAGAAATCCACGCGCGCGTTCTGCCAAAAGCACCATTTGCATGCATATCGTGTGGTTTTGCAGAAAACTGCGTCCGCGTCTACCAAAAGATGCATGCGCATGCTTAAAACGCGTTTTGGCACAAATCCATGTGCGGGTGCTAAAAAGAGCAGCATCGGCATGCTTTTCACGTCGTTTGGTAGAAATCCACACGCGCGTTCTGCCAAAAGCACCATTTGCATGCCTATCGTGTGGTTTTGCAGAAAACTGCGTCCGCGTCTACCAAAAGATGCATGCGCATGCTTAAAACGCGCTTTGGCACAAATCCATGTGCGGATGTTAAAAAGAGCAGCATCGGCATGCTTTTCACGTCGTTTGGTAGAAATCCACACGCGCGTTCTGCCAAAAGCACCATTTGCATGCATATCGTGTGGTTTTGCAGAAAACTGCGTCCGCGTCTACCAAAAGATGCATGCGCATGCTAAAAACGCGTTTTGGCACAAATCCATGTGCGGATGTTAAAAAGAGCAGCATCGGCATGCTTTTCACGTCGTTTGGTAGAAATCCACACGCGCGTTCTGCCAAAAGCACCATTTGCATGCATATCGTGTGGTTTTGCAGAAAACTGCGTCCGCGTCTACCAAAAGATGCATGTGCATGTTAAAAACGCGTTTTGGCACAAATCCATGTGCGGATGTTAAAAAGAGCAGCATCGGCATGCTTTTCACGTCGTTTGGTAGAAATCCACACGCGCGTTCTGCCAAAAGCACCATTTGCATGCATATCGTGTGGTTTTGCAGAAAACTGCGTCCGCGTCTACCAAAAGATGCATGTGCATGCTAAAAACGCGTTTTGGCACAAATCCATGTGCGGATGTTAAAAAGAGCAGCATCGGCATGCTTTTCACGTCGTTTGGTAGAAATCCACACGCGCGTTCTGCCAAAAGCACCATTTGCATGCATATCGTGTGGTTTTGCAGAAAACTGCGTCCGCGTCTACCAAAAGATGCATGTGCATGCTAAAAACGCGTTTTGGCACAAATCCATGTGCGGGTGCTAAAAAGAGCAGCATCGGCATGCTTTTCACGTCGTTTGGTAGAAATCCACACGCGCGTTCTGCCAAAAGCACCATTTGCATGCCTATCGTGTGGTTTTGCAGAAAACTGCGTCCGCGTCTACCAAAAGATGCATGCGCATGCTTAAAACGCGCTTTGGCACAAATCCATGTGCGGATGTTAAAAAGAGCAGCATCGGCATGCTTTTCACGTCGTTTGGTAGAAATCCACACGCGCGTTCTGCCAAAAGCACCATTTGCATGCATATCGTGTGGTTTTGCAGAAAACTGCGTCCGCGTCTACCAAAAGATGCATGTGCATGCTAAAAACGCGTTTTGGCACAAATCCATGTGCGGATGTTAAAAAGAGCAGCATCGGCATGCTTTTCACGTCGTTTGGTAGAAATCCACACGCGCGTTCTGCCAAAAGCACCATTTTCATGCATATCGTGTGGTTTTGCAGAAAACTGCGTCCGCGTCTACCAAAAGATGCATGTGCATGCTAAAAACGCGTTTTGGCACAAATCCATGTGCGGGTGCTAAAAAGAGCAGCATCGGCATGCTTTTCACGTCGTTTGGTAGAAATCCACGCGCGCGTTCTGCCAAAAGCACCATTTGCATGCCTATCGTGTGGTTTTGCAGAAAACTGCGTCCGCGTCTACCAAAAGATGCATGCGCATGCTTAAAACGCGTTTTGGCACAAATCCATGTGCGGATGTTAAAAAGAGCAGCATCGGCATGCTTTTCACGTCGTTTGGTAGAAATCCACGCGCGCGTTCTGCCAAAAGCACCATTTGCATGCATATCGTGTGGTTTTGCAGAAAACTGCGTCCGCGTCTACCAAAAGATGCATGCGCATGCTTAAAACGCGTTTTGGCACAAATCCATGTGCGGGTGCTAAAAAGAGCAGCATCGGCATGCTTTTCACGTCGTTTGGTAGAAATCCACACGCGCGTTCTGCCAAAAGCACCATTTGCATGCCTATCGTGTGGTTTTGCAGAAAACTGCGTCCGCGTCTACCAAAAGATGCATGCGCATGCTTAAAACGCGCTTTGGCACAAATCCATGTGCGGATGTTAAAAAGAGCAGCATCGGCATGCTTTTCACGTCGTTTGGTAGAAATCCACGCGCGCGTTCTGCCAAAAGCACCATTTGCATGCATATCGTGTGGTTTTGCAGAAAACTGCGTCCGCGTCTACCAAAAGATGCATGCGCATGCTTAAAACGCGTTTTGGCACAAATCCATGTGCGGGTGCTAAAAAGAGCAGCATCGGCATGCTTTTCACGTCGTTTGGTAGAAATCCACACGCGCGTTCTGCAAAAAGCACCATTTGCATGCCTATCGTGTGGTTTTGCAGAAAACTGCGTCCGCGTCTACCAAAAGATGCATGCGCATGCTTAAAACGCGCTTTGGCACAAATCCATGTTCGGATGTTAAAAAGAGCAGCATCGGCATGCTTTTCACGTCGTTTGGTAGAAATCCACGCGCGCGTTCTGCCAAAAGCACCATTTGCATGCATATCGTGTGGTTTTGCAGAAAACTGCGTCCGCGTCTACCAAAAGATGCATGCGCATGCTTAAAACGCGTTTTGGCACAAATCCATGTGCGGGTGCTAAAAAGAGCAGCATCGGCATGCTTTTCACGTCGTTTGGTAGAAATCCACACGCGCGTTCTGCCAAAAGCACCATTTGCATGCCTATCGTGTGGTTTTGCAGAAAACTGCGTCCGCGTCTACCAAAAGATGCATGCGCATGCTTAAAACGCGCTTTGGCACAAATCCATGTGCGGATGTTAAAAAGAGCAGCATCGGCATGCTTTTCACGTCGTTTGGTAGAAATCCACACGCGCGTTCTGCCAAAAGCACCATTTGCATGCATATCGTGTGGTTTTGCAGAAAACTGCGTCCGCGTCTACCAAAAGATGCATGCGCATGCTAAAAACGCGTTTTGGCACAAATCCATGTGCGGATGTTAAAAAGAGCAGCATCGGCATGCTTTTCACGTCGTTTGGTAGAAATCCACACGCGCGTTCTGCCAAAAGCACCATTTGCATGCATATCGTGCGGTTTTGCAGAAAACTGCGTCCGCGTCTACCAAAAGATGCATGTGCATGCTAAAAACGCGTTTTGGCACAAATCCATGTGCGGATGTTAAAAAGAGCAGCATCGGCATGCTTTTCACGTCGTTTGGTAGAAATCCACACGCGCGTTCTGCCAAAAGCACCATTTGCATGCATATCGTGTGGTTTTGCAGAAAACTGCGTCCGCGTCTACCAAAAGATGCATGTGCATGCTAAAAACGCGTTTTGGCACAAATCCATGTGCGGATGTTAAAAAGAGCAGCATCGGCATGCTTTTCACGTCGTTTGGTAGAAATCCACACGCGCGTTCTGCCAAAAGCACCATTTGCATGCATATCGTGTGGTTTTGCAGAAAACTGCGTCCGCGTCTACCAAAAGATGCATGTGCATGCTAAAAACGCGTTTTGGCACAAATCCATGTGCGGATGTTAAAAAGAGCAGCATCGGCATGCTTTTCACGTCGTTTGGTAGAAATCCACACGCGCGTTCTGCCAAAAGCACCATTTGCATGCATATCGTGTGGTTTTGCAGAAAACTGCGTCCGCGTCTACCAAAAGATGCATGTGCATGCTAAAAACGCGTTTTGGCACAAATCCATGTGCGGATGTTAAAAAGAGCAGCATCGGCATGCTTTTCACGTCGTTTGGTAGAAATCCACGCGCGCGTTCTGCCAAAAGCACCATTTGCATGCATATCGTGTGGTTTTGCAGAAAACTGCGTCCGCGTCTACCAAAAGATGCATGCGCATGCTTAAAACGCGTTTTGGCACAAATCCATGTGCGGGTGCTAAAAAGAGCAGCATCGGCATGCTTTTCACGTCGTTTGGTAGAAATCCACACGCGCGTTCTGCCAAAAGCACCATTTGCATGCCTATCGTGTGGTTTTGCAGAAAACTGCGTCCGCGTCTACCAAAAGATGCATGCGCATGCTTAAAACGCGCTTTGGCACAAATCCATGTGCGGGTGCTAAAAAGAGCAGCATCGGCATGCTTTTCACGTCTAGAAATCCACACGCGCGTTCTGCCAAAAGCACCATTTGCATGCATATCGTGTGGTTTTGCAGAAAACTGCGTCCGCGTCTACCAAAAGATGCATGTGCATGCTAAAAACGCGTTTTGGCACAAATCCATGTGCGGGTGCTAAAAAGAGCAGCATCGGCATGCTTTTCACGTCGTTTGGTAGAAATCCACACGCGCGTTCTGCCAAAAGCACCATTTGCATGCCTATCGTGTGGTTTTGCAGAAAACTGCGTCCGCGTCTACCAATAGATGCATGCGCATGCTTAAAACGCGCTTTGGCACAAATCCATGTGCGGATGTTAAAAAGAGCAGCATCGGCATGCTTTTCACGTCGTTTGGTAGAAATCCACACGCGCGTTCTGCCAAAAGCACCATTTGCATGCATATCGTGTGGTTTTGCAGAAAACTGCGTCCGCGTCTACCAAAAGATGCATGTGCATGCTAAAAACGCGTTTTGGCACAAATCCATGTGCGGATGTTAAAAAGAGCAGCATCGGCATGCTTTTCACGTCGTTTGGTAGAAATCCACACGCGCGTTCTGCCAAAAGCACCATTTTCATGCATATCGTGTGGTTTTGCAGAAAACTGCGTCCGCGTCTACCAAAAGATGCATGTGCATGCTAAAAACGCGTTTTGGCACAAATCCATGTGCGGGTGCTAAAAAGAGCAGCATCGGCATGCTTTTCACGTCGTTTGGTAGAAATCCACGCGCGCGTTCTGCCAAAAGCACCATTTGCATGCCTATCGTGTGGTTTTGCAGAAAACTGCGTCCGCGTCTACCAAAAGATGCATGCGCATGCTTAAAACGCGTTTTGGCACAAATCCATGTGCGGATGTTAAAAAGAGCAGCATCGGCATGCTTTTCACGTCGTTTGGTAGAAATCCACGCGCGCGTTCTGCCAAAAGCACCATTTGCATGCATATCGTGTGGTTTTGCAGAAAACTGCGTCCGCGTCTACCAAAAGATGCATGCGCATGCTTAAAACGCGTTTTGGCACAAATCCATGTGCGGGTGCTAAAAAGAGCAGCATCGGCATGCTTTTCACGTCGTTTGGTAGAAATCCACACGCGCGTTCTGCCAAAAGCACCATTTGCATGCCTATCGTGTGGTTTTGCAGAAAACTGCGTCCGCGTCTACCAAAAGATGCATGCGCATGCTTAAAACGCGCTTTGGCACAAATACATGTGCGGATGTTAAAAAGAGCAGCATCGGCATGCTTTTCACGTCGTTTGGTAGAAATCCACGCGCGCGTTCTGCCAAAAGCACCATTTGCATGCATATCGTGTGGTTTTGCAGAAAACTGCGTCCGCGTCTACCAAAAGATGCATGCGCATGCTTAAAACGCGTTTTGGCACAAATCCATGTGCGGGTGCTAAAAAGAGCAGCATCGGCATGCTTTTCACGTCGTTTGGTAGAAATCCACACGCGCGTTCTGCCAAAAGCACCATTTGCATGCATATCGTGTGGTTTTGCAGAAAACTGCGTCCGCGTCTACCAAAAGATGCATGCGCATGCTTAAAACGCGCTTTGGCACAAATCCATGTGCGGGTGCTAAAAAGAGCAGCATCGGCATGCTTTTCACGTCGTTTGGTAGAAATCCACACGCGCGTTCTGCCAAAAGCACCATTTGCATGCCTATCGTGTGGTTTTGCAGAAAACTGCGTCCGCGTCTACCAAAAGATGCATGCGCATGCTTAAAACGCGTTTTGGCACAAATCCATGTGCGGGTGCTAAAAAGAGCAGCATCGGCATGCTTTTCACGTCGTTTGGTAGAAATCCACACGCGCGTTCTGCCAAAAGCACCATTTGCATGCATATCGTGTGGTTTTGCAGAAAACTGCGTCCGCGTCTACCAAAAGATGCATGTGCATGCTAAAAACGCGTTTTGGCACAAATCCATGTGCGGGTGCTAAAAAGAGCAGCATCGGCATGCTTTTCACGTCGTTTGGTAGAAATCCATGCGCGCGTTCTGCCAAAAGCACCATTTGCATGCCTATCGTGTGGTTTTGCAGAAAACTGCGTCCGCGTCTACCAAAAGATGCATGCGCATGCTTAAAACGCGTTTTGGCACAAATCCATGTGCGGATGTTAAAAAGAGCAGCATCGGCATGCTTTTCACGTCGTTTGGTAGAAATCCACGCGCGCGTTCTGCCAAAAGCACCATTTGCATGCATATCGTGTGGTTTTGCAGAAAACTGCGTCCGCGTCTACCAAAAGATGCATGCGCATGCTTAAAACGCGTTTTGGCACAAATCCATGTGCGGGTGCTAAAAAGAGCAGCATCGGCATGCTTTTCACGTCGTTTGGTAGAAATCCACACGCGCGTTCTGCAAAAAGCACCATTTGCATGCCTATCGTGTGGTTTTGCAGAAAACTGCGTCCGCGTCTACCAAAAGATGCATGCGCATGCTTAAAACGCGCTTTGGCACAAATCCATGTTCGGATGTTAAAAAGAGCAGCATCGGCATGCTTTTCACGTCGTTTGGTAGAAATCCACGCGCGCGTTCTGCCAAAAGCACCATTTGCATGCATATCGTGTGGTTTTGCAGAAAACTGCGTCCGCGTCTACCAAAAGATGCATGCGCATGCTTAAAACGCGTTTTGGCACAAATTCATGTGCGGGTGCTAAAAAGAGCAGCATCGGCATGCTTTTCACGTCGTTTGGTAGAAATCCACACGCGCGTTCTGCCAAAAGCACCATTTGCATGCCTATCGTGTGGTTTTGCAGAAAACTGCGTCCGCGTCTACCAAAAGATGCATGCGCATGCTTAAAACGCGTTTTGGCACAAATCCATGTGCGGGTGCTAAAAAGAGCAGCATCGGCATGCTTTTCACGTCGTTTGGTAGAAATCCACACGCGCGTTCTGCCAAAAGCACCATTTGCATGCCTATCGTGTGGTTTTGCAGAAAACTGCGTCCGCGTCTACCAAAAGATGCATGCGCATGCTTAAAACGCGCTTTGGCACAAATCCATGTGCGGATGTTAAAAAGAGCAGCATCGGCATGCTTTTCACGTCGTTTGGTAGAAATCCACACGCGCGTTCTGCCAAAAGCACCATTTGCATGCATATCGTGTGGTTTTGCAGAAAACTGCGTCCGCGTCTACCAAAAGATGCATGTGCATGCTAAAAACGCGTTTTGGCACAAATCCATGTGCGGATGTTAAAAAGAGCAGCATCGGCATGCTTTTCACGTCGTTTGGTAGAAATCCACACGCGCGTTCTGCCAAAAGCACCATTTGCATGCATATCGTGTGGTTTTGCAGAAAACTGCGTCCGCGTCTACCAAAAGATGCATGCGCATGCTTAAAACGCGCTTTGGCACAAATCCATGTGCGGATGTTAAAAAGAGCAGCATCGGCATGCTTTTCACGTCGTTTGGTAGAAATCCACACGCGCGTTCTGCCAAAAGCACCATTTGCATGCATATCGTGTGGTTTTGCAGAAAACTGCGTCCGCGTCTACCAAAAGATGCATGTGCATGCTAAAAACGCGTTTTGGCACAAATCCATGGGCGGATGTTAAAAAGAGCAGCGTCGGCATGCTTTTCACGTCGTTTGGTAGAAATCCACACGCGCGTTCTGCCAAAAGCACCATTTGCATGCATATCGTGTGGTTTTGCAGAAAACTGCGTCCGCGTCTACCAAAAGATGCATGTGCATGCTAAAAACGCGTTTTGGCACAAATCCATGTGCGGGTGCTAAAAAGAGCAGCATCGGCATGCTTTTCACGTCGTTTGGTAGAAATCCATGCGCGCGTTCTGCCAAAAGCACCATTTGCATGCCTATCGTGTGGTTTTGCAGAAAACTGCGTCCGCGTCTACCAAAAGATGCATGCGCATGCTTAAAACGCGTTTTGGCACAAATCCATGTGCGGATGTTAAAAAGAGCAGCATCGGCATGCTTTTCACGTCGTTTGGTAGAAATCCACGCGCGCGTTCTGCCAAAAGCACCATTTGCATGCATATCGTGTGGTTTTGCAGAAAACTGCGTCCGCGTCTACCAAAAGATGCATGCGCATGCTTAAAACGCGTTTTGGCACAAATCCATGTACGGGTGCTAAAAGAGCAGCATCGGCATGCTTTTCACGTCGTTTGGTAGAAATCCACACGCGCGTTCTGCAAAAAGCACCATTTGCATGCCTATCGTGTGGTTTTGCAGAAAACTGCGTCCGCGTCTACCAAAAGATGCATGCGCATGCTTAAAACGCGTTTTGGCACAAATCCATGTGCGGGTGCTAAAAAGAGCAGCATCGGCATGCTTTTCACGTCGTTTGGTAGAAATCCACACGCGCGTTCTGCCAAAAGCACCATTTGCATGCCTATCGTGTGGTTTTGCAGAAAACTGCGTCTACCAAAAGATGCATGCGCATGCTTAAAACGCGTTTTGGCACAAATCCATGTGCGGATGGTAAAAAGAGCAGCATCGGCATGCTTTTCACGTCGTTTGGTAGAAATCCACGCGCGCGTTCTGCCAAAAGCACCATTTGCATGCATATCGTGTGGTTTTGCAGAAAACTGCGTCCGCGTCTACCAAAAGATGCATGTGCATGCTAAAAACGCGTTTTGGCACAAATCCATGTGCGGATGTTAAAAAGAGCAGCATCGGCATGCTTTTCACGTCGTTTGGTAGAAATCCACGCGCGCGTTCTGCCAAAAGCACCATTTGCATGCATATCGTGTGGTTTTGCAGAAAACTGCGTCCGCGTCTACCAAAAGATGCATGCGCATGCTTAAAACGTGTTTTGGCACAAATCCATGTGCGGGTGCTAAAAAGAGCAGCATCGGCATGCTTTTCACGTCGTTTGGTAGAAATCCACACGCGCGTTCTGCCAAAAGCACCATTTGCATGCCTATCGTGTGGTTTTGCAGAAAACTGCGTCCGCGTCTACCAAAAGATGCATGCGCATGCTTAAAACGCGTTTTGGCACAAATCCATGTGCGGATGTTAAAAAGAGCAGCATCGGCATGCTTTTCACGTCGTTTGGTAGAAATCCACGCGCGCGTTCTGCCAAAAGCACCATTTGCATGCATATCGTGTGGTTTTGCAGAAAACTGCGTCCGCGTCTACCAAAAGATGCATGCGCATGCTTAAAACGCGTTTTGGCACAAATCCATGTGCGGGTGCTAAAAAGAGCAGCATCGGCATGCTTTTCACGTCGTTTGGTAGAAATCCACACGCGCGTTCTGCCAAAAGCACCATTTGCATGCCTATCGTGTGGTTTTGCAGAAAACTGCGTCCGCGTCTACCAAAAGATGCATGCGCATGCTTAAAACGCGTTTTGGCACAAATTCATGTGCGGGTGCTAAAAAGAGCAGCATCGGCATGCTTTTCACGTCGTTTGGTAGAAATCCACACGCGCGTTCTGCCAAAAGCACCATTTGCATGCCTATCGTGTGGTTTTGCAGAAAACTGCGTCCGCGTCTACCAAAAGATGCATGCGCATGCTTAAAACGCGTTTTGGCACAAATCCATGTGCGGGTGCTAAAAAGAGCAGCATCGGCATGCTTTTCACGTCGTTTGGTAGAAATCCACACGCGCGTTCTGCCAAAAGCACCATTTGCATGCCTATCGTGTGGTTTTGCAGAAAACTGCGTCCGCGTCTACCAAAAGATGCATGCGCATGCTTAAAACGCGCTTTGGCACAAATCCATGTGCGGATGTTAAAAAGAGCAGCATCGGCATGCTTTTCACGTCGTTTGGTAGAAATCCACACGCGCGTTCTGCCAAAAGCACCATTTGCATGCATATCGTGTGGTTTTGCAGAAAACTGCGTCCGCGTCTACCAAAAGATGCATGCGCATGCTTAAAACGCGTTTTGGCACAAATTCATGTGCGGGTGCTAAAAAGAGCAGCATCGGCATGCTTTTCACGTCGTTTGGTAGAAATCCACCCGCGCGTTCTGCCAAAAGCACCATTTGCATGCCTATCGTGTGGTTTTGCAGAAAACTGCGTCCGCGTCTACCAAAAGATGCATGTGCATGCTAAAAACGCGTTTTGGCACAAATCCATGGGCGGATGTTAAAAAGAGCAGCATCGGCATGCTTTTCACGTCGTTTGGTAGAAATCCACACGCGCGTTCTGCCAAAAGCACCATTTGCATGCCTATCGTGTGGTTTTGCAGAAAACTGCGTCCGCGTCTACCAAAACATGCATGCGCATGCTTAAAACGCGCTTTGGCACAAATCCATGTGCGGATGTTAAAAAGAGCAGCATCGGCATGCTTTTCACGTCGTTTGGTAGAAATCCACACGCGCGTTCTGCAAAAAGCACCATTTGCATGCCTATCGTGTGGTTTTGCAGAAAACTGCGTCTACCAAAAGATGCATGCGCATGCTTAAAACGCGTTTTGGCACAAATCCATGTGCGGATGTTAAAAAGAGCAGCATCGGCATGCTTTTCACGTCGTTTGGTAGAAATCCACACGCGCGTTCTGCCAAAAGCACCATTTGCATGCATATCGTGTGGTTTTGCAGAAAACTGCGTCCGCGTCTAACAAAAGATGCATGCGCATGCTTAAAACGCGCTTTGGCACAAATCCATGTGCGGGTGCTAAAAAGAGCAGCATCGGCATGCTTTTCACGTCGTTTGGTAGAAATCCACACGCGCGTTCTGCCAAAAGCACCATTTGCATGCCTATCGTGTGGTTTTGCAGAAAACTGCGTCCGCGTCTACCAAAACATGCATGCGCATGCTTAAAACGCGTTTTGGCACAAATCCATGTGCGGGTGCTAAAAAGAGCAGCATCGGCATGCTTTTCACGTCGTTTGGTAGAAATCCACACGCGCGTTCTGCCAAAAGCACCATTTGCATGCATATCGTGTGGTTTTGCAGAAAACTGCGTCCGCGTCTACCAAAAGATGCATGTGCATGCTAAAAACGCGTTTTGGCACAAATCCATGTGCGGGTGCTAAAAAGAGCAGCATCGGCATGCTTTTCACGTCGTTTGGTAGAAATCCATGCGCGCGTTCTGCCAAAAGCACCATTTGCATGCCTATCGTGTGGTTTTGCAGAAAACTGCGTCCGCGTCTACCAAAAGATGAATGCGCATGCTTAAAACGCGTTTTGGCACAAATCCATGTGCGGATGTTAAAAAGAGCAGCATCGGCATGCTTTTCACGTCGTTTGGTAGAAATCCACGCGCGCGTTCTGCCAAAAGCACCATTTGCATGCATATCGTGTGGTTTTGCAGAAAACTGCGTCCGCGTCTACCAAAAGATGCATGCGCATGCTTAAAACGCGTTTTGGCACAAATCCATGTGCGGGTGCTAAAAAGAGCAGCATCGGCATGCTTTTCACGTCGTTTGGTAGAAATCCACACGCGCGTTCTGCAAAAAGCACCATTTGCATGCCTATCGTGTGGTTTTGCAGAAAACTGCGTCCGCGTCTACCAAAAGATGCATGCGCATGCTTAAAACGCGCTTTGGCACAAATCCATGTGCGGATGTTAAAAAGAGCAGCATCGGCATGCTTTTCACGTCGTTTGGTAGAAATCCACGCGCGCGTTCTGCCAAAAGCACCATTTGCATGCATATCGTGTGGTTTTGCAGAAAACTGCGTCCGCGTCTACCAAAAGATGCATGCGCATGCTTAAAACGCGTTTTGGCACAAATCCATGTGCGGGTGCTAAAAAGAGCAGCATCGGCATGCTTTTCACGTCGTTTGGTAGAAATCCACACGCGCGTTCTGCCAAAAGCACCATTTGCATGCCTATCGTGTGGTTTTGCAGAAAACTGCGTCCGCGTCTACCAAAAGATGCATGCGCATGCTTAAAACGCGCTTTGGCACAAATCCATGTGCGGATGTTAAAAAGAGCAGCATCGGCATGCTTTTCACGTCGTTTGGTAGAAATCCACACGCGCGTTCTGCCAAAAGCACCATTTGCATGCATATCGTGTGGTTTTGCAGAAAACTGCGTCCGCGTCTACCAAAAGATGCATGTGCATGCTAAAAACGCGTTTTGGCACAAATCCATGTGCGGGTGCTAAAAAGAGCAGCATCGGCATGCTTTTCACGTCGTTTGGTAGAAATCCACACGCGCGTTCTGCCAAAAGCACCATTTGCATGCATATCGTGTGGTTTTGCAGAAAACTGCGTCCGCGTCTACCAAAAGATGCATGTGCATGCTAAAAACGCGTTTTGGCACAAATCCATGTGCGGGTGCTAAAAAGAGCAGCATCGGCATGCTTTTCACGTCGTTTGGTAGAAATCCATGCGCGCGTTCTGCCAAAAGCACCATTTGCATGCCTATCGTGTGGTTTTGCAGAAAACTGCGTCCGCGTCTACCAAAGATGAATGCGCATGCTTAAAACGCGTTTTGGCACAAATCCATGTGCGGATGTTAAAAAGAGCAGCATCGGCATGCTTTTCACGTCGTTTGGTAGAAATCCACGCGCGCGTTCTGCCAAAAGCACCATTTGCATGCATATCGTGTGGTTTTGCAGAAAACTGCGTCCGCGTCTACCAAAAGATGCATGCGCATGCTTAAAACGCGTTTTGGCACAAATCCATGTGCGGGTGCTAAAAAGAGCAGCATCGGCATGCTTTTCACGTCGTTTGGTAGAAATCCACACGCGCGTTCTGCAAAAAGCACCATTTGCATGCCTATCGTGTGGTTTTGCAGAAAACTGCGTCCGCGTCTACCAAAAGATGCATGCGCATGCTTAAAACGCGCTTTGGCACAAATCCATGTGCGGATGTTAAAAAGAGCAGCATCGGCATGCTTTTCACGTCGTTTGGTAGAAATCCACGCGCGCGTTCTGCCAAAAGCACCATTTGCATGCATATCGTGTGGTTTTGCAGAAAACTGCGTCCGCGTCTACCAAAAGATGCATGCGCATGCTTAAAACGCGTTTTGGCACAAATCCATGTGCGGGTGCTAAAAAGAGCAGCATCGGCATGCTTTTCACGTCGTTTGGTAGAAATCCACACGCGCGTTCTGCCAAAAGCACCATTTGCATGCCTATCGTGTGGTTTTGCAGAAAACTGCGTCCGCGTCTACCAAAAGATGCATGCGCATGCTTAAAACGCGCTTTGGCACAAATCCATGTGCGGATGTTAAAAAGAGCAGCATCGGCATGCTTTTCACGTCGTTTGGTAGAAATCCACACGCGCGTTCTGCCAAAAGCACCATTTGCATGCATATCGTGTGGTTTTGCAGAAAACTGCGTCCGCGTCTACCAAAAGATGCATGTGCATGCTAAAAACGCGTTTTGGCACAAATCCATGTGCGGATGTTAAAAAGAGCAGCATCGGCATGCTTTTCACGTCGTTTGGTAGAAATCCACACGCGCGTTCTGCCAAAAGCACCATTTGCATGCATATCGTGTGGTTTTGCAGAAAACTGCGTCCGCGTCTACCAAAAGATGCATGTGCATGCTAAAAACGCGTTTTGGCACAAATCCATGTGCGGGTGCTAAAAAGAGCAGCATCGGCATGCTTTTCACGTCGTTTGGTAGAAATCCACACGCGCGTTCTGCCAAAAGCACCATTTGCATGCCTATCGTGTGGTTTTGCAGAAAACTGCGTCCGCGTCTACCAAAAGATGCATGCGCATGCTTAAAACGCGCTTTGGCACAAATCCATGTGCGGATGTTAAAAAGAGCAGCATCGGCATGCTTTTCACGTCGTTTGGTAGAAATCCACACGCGCGTTCTGCCAAAAGCACCATTTGCATGCATATCGTGTGGTTTTGCAGAAAACTGCGTCCGCGTCTACCAAAAGATGCATGTGCATGCTAAAAACGCGTTTTGGCACAAATCCATGTGCGGATGTTAAAAAGAGCAGCATCGGCATGCTTTTCACGTCGTTTGGTAGAAATCCACACGCGCGTTCTGCCAAAAGCACCATTTTCATGCATATCGTGTGGTTTTGCAGAAAACTGCGTCCGCGTCTACCAAAAGATGCATGTGCATGCTAAAAACGCGTTTTGGCACAAATCCATGTGCGGGTGCTAAAAAGAGCAGCATCGGCATGCTTTTCACGTCGTTTGGTAGAAATCCACGCGCGCGTTCTGCCAAAAGCACCATTTGCATGCCTATCGTGTGGTTTTGCAGAAAACTGCGTCCGCGTCTACCAAAAGATGCATGCGCATGCTTAAAACGCGTTTTGGCACAAATCCATGTGCGGATGTTAAAAAGAGCAGCATCGGCATGCTTTTCACGTCGTTTGGTAGAAATCCACGCGCGCGTTCTGCCAAAAGCACCATTTGCATGCATATCGTGTGGTTTTGCAGAAAACTGCGTCCGCGTCTACCAAAAGATGCATGCGCATGCTTAAAACGCGTTTTGGCACAAATCCATGTGCGGGTGCTAAAAAGAGCAGCATCGGCATGCTTTTCACGTCGTTTGGTAGAAATCCACACGCGCGTTCTGCCAAAAGCACCATTTGCATGCCTATCGTGTGGTTTTGCAGAAAACTGCGTCCGCGTCTACCAAAAGATGCATGCGCATGCTTAAAACGCGCTTTGGCACAAATCCATGTGCGGATGTTAAAAAGAGCAGCATCGGCATGCTTTTCACGTCGTTTGGTAGAAATCCACGCGCGCGTTCTGCCAAAAGCACCATTTTCATGCATATCGTGTGGTTTTGCAGAAAACTGCGTCCGCGTCTACCAAAAGATGCATGCGCATGCTTAAAACGCGTTTTGGCACAAATCCATGTGCGGGTGCTAAAAAGAGCAGCATCGGCATGCTTTTCACGTCGTTTGGTAGAAATCCACACGCGCGTTCTGCCAAAAGCACCATTTGCATGCATATCGTGTGGTTTTGCAGAAAACTGCGTCCGCGTCTACCAAAAGATGCATGCGCATGCTTAAAACGCGCTTTGGCACAAATCCATGTGCGGGTGCTAAAAAGAGCAGCATCGGCATGCTTTTCACGTCGTTTGGTAGAAATCCACACGCGCGTTCTGCCAAAAGCACCATTTGCATGCCTATCGTGTGGTTTTGCAGAAAACTGCGTCCGCGTCTACCAAAAGATGCATGCGCATGCTTAAAACGCGTTTTGGCACAAATCCATGTGCGGGTGCTAAAAAGAGCAGCATCGGCATGCTTTTCACGTCGTTTGGTAGAAATCCACACGCGCGTTCTGCCAAAAGCACCATTTGCATGCATATCGTGTGGTTTTGCAGAAAACTGCGTCCGCGTCTACCAAAAGATGCATGTGCATGCTAAAAACGCGTTTTGGCACAAATCCATGTGCGGGTGCTAAAAAGAGCAGCATCGGCATGCTTTTCACGTCGTTTGGTAGAAATCCATGCGCGCGTTCTGCCAAAAGCACCATTTGCATGCCTATCGTGTGGTTTTGCAGAAAACTGCGTCCGCGTCTACCAAAAGATGCATGCGCATGCTTAAAACGCGTTTTGGCACAAATCCATGTGCGGATGTTAAAAAGAGCAGCATCGGCATGCTTTTCACGTCGTTTGGTAGAAATCCACGCGCGCGTTCTGCCAAAAGCACCATTTGCATGCATATCGTGTGGTTTTGCAGAAAACTGCGTCCGCGTCTACCAAAAGATGCATGCGCATGCTTAAAACGCGTTTTGGCACAAATCCATGTGCGGGTGCTAAAAAGAGCAGCATCGGCATGCTTTTCACGTCGTTTGGTAGAAATCCACACGCGCGTTCTGCAAAAAGCACCATTTGCATGCCTATCGTGTGGTTTTGCAGAAAACTGCGTCCGCGTATACCAAAAGATGCATGCGCATGCTTAAAACGCGCTTTGGCACAAATCCATGTTCGGATGTTAAAAAGAGCAGCATCGGCATGCTTTTCACGTCGTTTGGTAGAAATCCACGCGCGCGTTCTGCCAAAAGCACCATTTGCATGCATATCGTGTGGTTTTGCAGAAAACTGCGTCCGCGTCTACCAAAAGATGCATGCGCATGCTTAAAACGCGTTTTGGCACAAATTCATGTGCGGGTGCTAAAAAGAGCAGCATCGGCATGCTTTTCACGTCGTTTGGTAGAAATCCACACGCGCGTTCTGCCAAAAGCACCATTTGCATGCCTATCGTGTGGTTTTGCAGAAAACTGCGTCCGCGTCTACCAAAAGATGCATGCGCATGCTTAAAACGCGTTTTGGCACAAATCCATGTGCGGGTGCTAAAAAGAGCAGCATCGGCATGCTTTTCACGTCGTTTGGTAGAAATCCACACGCGCGTTCTGCCAAAAGCACCATTTGCATGCCTATCGTGTGGTTTTGCAGAAAACTGCGTCCGCGTCTACCAAAAGATGCATGCGCATGCTTAAAACGCGCTTTGGCACAAATCCATGTGCGGATGTTAAAAAGAGCAGCATCGGCATGCTTTTCACGTCGTTTGGTAGAAATCCACACGCGCGTTCTGCCAAAAGCACCATTTGCATGCATATCGTGTGGTTTTGCAGAAAACTGCGTCCGCGTCTACCAAAAGATGCATGTGCATGCTAAAAACGCGTTTTGGCACAAATCCATGTGCGGATGTTAAAAAGAGCAGCATCGGCATGCTTTTCACGTCGTTTGGTAGAAATCCACACGCGCGTTCTGCCAAAAGCACCATTTTCATGCATATCGTGTGGTTTTGCAGAAAACTGCGTCCGCGTCTACCAAAAGATGCATGTGCATGCTAAAAACGCGTTTTGGCACAAATCCATGTGCGGGTGCTAAAAAGAGCAGCATCGGCATGCTTTTCACGTCGTTTGGTAGAAATCCACGCGCGCGTTCTGCCAAAAGCACCATTTGCATGCCTATCGTGTGGTTTTGCAGAAAACTGCGTCCGCGTCTACCAAAAGATGCATGCGCATGCTTAAAACGCGTTTTGGCACAAATCCATGTGCGGATGTTAAAAAGAGCAGCATCGGCATGCTTTTCACGTCGTTTGGTAGAAATCCACGCGCGCGTTCTGCCAAAAGCACCATTTGCATGCATATCGTGTGGTTTTGCAGAAAACTGCGTCCGCGTCTACCAAAAGATGCATGCGCATGCTTAAAACGCGTTTTGGCACAAATCCATGTGCGGGTGCTAAAAAGAGCAGCATCGGCATGCTTTTCACGTCGTTTGGTAGAAATCCACACGCGCGTTCTGCCAAAAGCACCATTTGCATGCCTATCGTGTGGTTTTGCAGAAAACTGCGTCCGCGTCTACCAAAAGATGCATGCGCATGCTTAAAACGCGCTTTGGCACAAATCCATGTGCGGATGTTAAAAAGAGCAGCATCGGCATGCTTTTCACGTCGTTTGGTAGAAATCCACGCGCGCGTTCTGCCAAAAGCACCATTTTCATGCATATCGTGTGGTTTTGCAGAAAACTGCGTCCGCGTCTACCATAAGATGCATGCGCATGCTTAAAACGCGTTTTGGCACAAATCCATGTGCGGGTGCTAAAAAGAGCAGCATCGGCATGCTTTTCACGTCGTTTGGTAGAAATCCACACGCGCGTTCTGCCAAAAGCACCATTTGCATGCATATCGTGTGGTTTTGCAGAAAACTGCGTCCGCGTCTACCAAAAGATGCATGCGCATGCTTAAAACGCGCTTTGGCACAAATCCATGTGCGGGTGCTAAAAAGAGCAGCATCGGCATGCTTTTCACGTCGTTTGGTAGAAATCCACACGCGCGTTCTGCCAAAAGCACCATTTGCATGCCTATCGTGTGGTTTTGCAGAAAACTGCGTCCGCGTCTACCAAAAGATGCATGCGCATGCTTAAAACGCGTTTTGGCACAAATCCATGTGCGGGTGCTAAAAAGAGCAGCATCGGCATGCTTTTCACGTCGTTTGGTAGAAATCCACACGCGCGTTCTGCCAAAAGCACCATTTGCATGCATATCGTGTGGTTTTGCAGAAAACTGCGTCCGCGTCTACCAAAAGATGCATGTGCATGCTAAAAACGCGTTTTGGCACAAATCCATGTGCGGGTGCTAAAAAGAGCAGCATCGGCATGCTTTTCACGTCGTTTCGTAGAAATCCATGCGCGCGTTCTGCCAAAAGCACCATTTGCATGCCTATCGTGTGGTTTTGCAGAAAACTGCGTCCGCGTCTACCAAAAGATGCATGCGCATGCTTAAAACGCGTTTTGGCACAAATTCATGTGCGGGTGCTAAAAAGAGCAGCATCGGCATGCTTTTCACGTCGTTTGGTAGAAATCCACACGCGCGTTCTGCCAAAAGCACCATTTGCATGCCTATCGTGTGGTTTTGCAGAAAACTGCGTCCGCGTCTACCAAAAGATGCATGCGCATGCTTAAAACGCGTTTTGGCACAAATCCATGTGCGGGTGCTAAAAAGAGCAGCATCGGCATGCTTTTCACGTCGTTTGGTAGAAATCCACACGCGCGTTCTGCCAAAAGCACCATTTGCATGCCTATCGTGTGGTTTTGCAGAAAACTGCGTCCGCGTCTACCAAAAGATGCATGCGCATGCTTAAAACGCGCTTTGGCACAAATCCATGTGCGGATGTTAAAAAGAGCAGCATCGGCATGCTTTTCACGTCGTTTGGTAGAAATCCACACGCGCGTTCTGCCAAAAGCACCATTTGCATGCATATCGTGTGGTTTTGCAGAAAACTGCGTCCGCGTCTACCAAAAGATGCATGTGCATGCTAAAAACGCGTTTTGGCACAAATCCATGTGCGGATGTTAAAAAGAGCAGCATCGGCATGCTTTTCACGTCGTTTGGTAGAAATCCACACGCGCGTTCTGCCAAAAGCACCATTTGCATGCATATCGTGTGGTTTTGCAGAAAACTGCGTCCGCGTCTACCAAAAGATGCATGCGCATGCTTAAAACGCGCTTTGGCACAAATCCATGTGCGGATGTTAAAAAGAGCAGCATCGGCATGCTTTTCACGTCGTTTGGTAGAAATCCACACGCGCGTTCTGCCAAAAGCACCATTTGCATGCATATCGTGTGGTTTTGCAGAAAACTGCGTCTACCAAAAGATGCATGTGCATGCTAAAAACGCGTTTTGGCACAAATCCATGGGCGGATGTTAAAAAGAGCAGCGTCGGCATGCTTTTCACGTCGTTTGGTAGAAATCCACACGCGCGTTCTGCCAAAAGCACCATTTGCATGCATATCGTGTGGTTTTGCAGAAAACTGCGTCCGCGTCTACCAAAAGATGCATGTGCATGCTAAAAACGCGTTTTGGCACAAATCCATGTGCGGGTGCTAAAAAGAGCAGCATCGGCATGCTTTTCACGTCGTTTGGTAGAAATCCATGCGCGCGTTCTGCCAAAAGCACCATTTGCATGCCTATCGTGTGGTTTTGCAGAAAACTGCGTCCGCGTCTACCAAAAGATGCATGCGCATGCTTAAAACGCGTTTTGGCACAAATCCATGTGCGGATGTTAAAAAGAGCAGCATCGGCATGCTTTTCACGTCGTTTGGTAGAAATCCACGCGCGCGTTCTGCCAAAAGCACCATTTGCATGCATATCGTGTGGTTTTGCAGAAAACTGCGTCCGCGTCTACCAAAAGATGCATGCGCATGCTTAAAACGCGTTTTGGCACAAATCCATGTACGGGTGCTAAAAAGAGCAGCATCGGCATGCTTTTCACGTCGTTTGGTAGAAATCCACACGCGCGTTCTGCAAAAAGCACCATTTGCATGCCTATCGTGTGGTTTTGCAGAAAACTGCGTCCGCGTCTACCAAAAGATGCATGCGCATGCTTAAAACGCGTTTTGGCACAAATCCATGTGCGGGTGCTAAAAAGAGCAGCATCGGCATGCTTTTCACGTCGTTTGGTAGAAATCCACACGCGCGTTCTGCCAAAAGCACCATTTGCATGCCTATCGTGTGGTTTTGCAGAAAACTGCGTCCGCGTCTACCAAAAGATGCATGCGCATGCTTAAAACGCGTTTTGGCACAAATCCATGTGCGGGTGCTAAAAAGAGCAGCATCGGCATGCTTTTCACGTCGTTTGGTAGAAATCCACACGCGCGTTCTGCAAAAAGCACCATTTGCATGCCTATCGTGTGGTTTTGCAGAAAACTGCGTCCGCGTCTACCAAAAGATGCATGCGCATGCTTAAAACGCGCTTTGGCACAAATCCATGTGCGGATGTTAAAAAGAGCAGCATCGGCATGCTTTTCACGTCGTTTGGTAGAAATCCACGCGCGCGTTCTGCCAAAAGCACCATTTGCATGCATATCGTGTGGTTTTGCAGAAAACTGCGTCCGCGTCTACCAAAAGATGCATGCGCATGCTTAAAACGCGTTTTGGCACAAATCCATGTGCGGGTGCTAAAAAGAGCAGCATCGGCATGCTTTTCACGTCGTTTGGTAGAAATCCACACGCGCGTTCTGCCAAAAGCACCATTTGCATGCCTATCGTGTGGTTTTGCAGAAAACTGCGTCCGCGTCTACCAAAAGATGCATGCGCATGCTTAAAACGCGCTTTGGCACAAATCCATGTGCGGATGTTAAAAAGAGCAGCATCGGCATGCTTTTCACGTCGTTTGGTAGAAATCCACACGCGCGTTCTGCCAAAAGCACCATTTGCATGCATATCGTGTGGTTTTGCAGAAAACTGCGTCCGCGTCTACCAAAAGATGCATGTGCATGCTAAAAACGCGTTTTGGCACAAATCCATGTGCGGATGTTAAAAAGAGCAGCATCGGCATGCTTTTCACGTCGTTTGGTAGAAATCCACACGCGCGTTCTGCCAAAAGCACCATTTGCATGCATATCGTGTGGTTTTGCAGAAAACTGCGTCCGCGTCTACCAAAAGATGCATGTGCATGCTAAAAACGCGTTTTGGCACAAATCCATGTGCGGGTGCTAAAAAGAGCAGCATCGGCATGCTTTTCACGTCGTTTGGTAGAAATCCACACGCGCGTTCTGCCAAAAGCACCATTTGCATGCCTATCGTGTGGTTTTGCAGAAAACTGCGTCCGCGTCTACCAAAAGATGCATGCGCATGCTTAAAACGCGCTTTGGCACAAATCCATGTGCGGATGTTAAAAAGAGCAGCATCGGCATGCTTTTCACGTCGTTTGGTAGAAATCCACACGCGCGTTCTGCCAAAAGCACCATTTGCATGCATATCGTGTGGTTTTGCAGAAAACTGCGTCCGCGTCTACCAAAAGATGCATGTGCATGCTAAAAACGCGTTTTGGCACAAATCCATGTGCGGATGTTAAAAAGAGCAGCATCGGCATGCTTTTCACGTCGTTTGGTAGAAATCCACACGCGCGTTCTGCCAAAAGCACCATTTTCATGCATATCGTGTGGTTTTGCAGAAAACTGCGTCCGCGTCTACCAAAAGATGCATGTGCATGCTAAAAACGCGTTTTGGCACAAATCCATGTGCGGGTGCTAAAAAGAGCAGCATCGGCATGCTTTTCACGTCGTTTGGTAGAAATCCACGCGCGCGTTCTGCCAAAAGCACCATTTGCATGCCTATCGTGTGGTTTTGCAGAAAACTGCGTCCGCGTCTACCAAAAGATGCATGCGCATGCTTAAAACGCGTTTTGGCACAAATCCATGTGCGGATGTTAAAAAGAGCAGCATCGGCATGCTTTTCACGTCGTTTGGTAGAAATCCACGCGCGCGTTCTGCCAAAAGCACCATTTGCATGCATATCGTGTGGTTTTGCAGAAAACTGCGTCCGCGTCTACCAAAAGATGCATGCGCATGCTTAAAACGCGTTTTGGCACAAATCCATGTGCGGGTGCTAAAAAGAGCAGCATCGGCATGCTTTTCACGTCGTTTGGTAGAAATCCACACGCGCGTTCTGCCAAAAGCACCATTTGCATGCCTATCGTGTGGTTTTGCAGAAAACTGCGTCCGCGTCTACCAAAAGATGCATGCGCATGCTTAAAACGCGCTTTGGCACAAATCCATGTGCGGATGTTAAAAAGAGCAGCATCGGCATGCTTTTCACGTCGTTTGGTAGAAATCCACGCGCGCGTTCTGCCAAAAGCACCATTTGCATGCATATCGTGTGGTTTTGCAGAAAACTGCGTCCGCGTCTACCAAAAGATGCATGCGCATGCTTAAAACGCGTTTTGGCACAAATCCATGTGCGGGTGCTAAAAAGAGCAGCATCGGCATGCTTTTCACGTCGTTTGGTAGAAATCCACACGCGCGTTCTGCCAAAAGCACCATTTGCATGCATATCGTGTGGTTTTGCAGAAAACTGCGTCCGCGTCTACCAAAAGATGCATGCGCATGCTTAAAACGCGCTTTGGCACAAATCCATGTGCGGGTGCTAAAAAGAGCAGCATCGGCATGCTTTTCACGTCGTTTGGTAGAAATCCACACGCGCGTTCTGCCAAAAGCACCATTTGCATGCCTATCGTGTGGTTTTGCAGAAAACTGCGTCCGCGTCTACCAAAAGATGCATGCGCATGCTTAAAACGCGTTTTGGCACAAATCCATGTGCGGGTGCTAAAAAGAGCAGCATCGGCATGCTTTTCACGTCGTTTGGTAGAAATCCACACGCGCGTTCTGCCAAAAGCACCATTTGCATGCATATCGTGTGGTTTTGCAGAAAACTGCGTCCGCGTCTACCAAAAGATGCATGTGCATGCTAAAAACGCGTTTTGGCACAAATCCATGTGCGGGTGCTAAAAAGAGCAGCATCGGCATGCTTTTCACGTCGTTTGGTAGAAATCCATGCGCGCGTTCTGCCAAAAGCACCATTTGCATGCCTATCGTGTGGTTTTGCAGAAAACTGCGTCCGCGTCTACCAAAAGATGCATGCGCATGCTTAAAACGCGTTTTGGCACAAATCCATGTGCGGATGTTAAAAAGAGCAGCATCGGCATGCTTTTCACGTCGTTTGGTAGAAATCCACGCGCGCGTTCTGCCAAAAGCACCATTTGCATGCATATCGTGTGGTTTTGCAGAAAACTGCGTCCGCGTCTACCAAAAGATGCATGCGCATGCTTAAAACGCGTTTTGGCACAAATCCATGTGCGGGTGCTAAAAAGAGCAGCATCGGCATGCTTTTCACGTCGTTTGGTAGAAATCCACACGCGCGTTCTGCAAAAAGCACCATTTGCATGCCTATCGTGTGGTTTTGCAGAAAACTGCGTCCGCGTCTACCAAAAGATGCATGCGCATGCTTAAAACGCGCTTTGGCACAAATCCATGTTCGGATGTTAAAAAGAGCAGCATCGGCATGCTTTTCACGTCGTTTGGTAGAAATCCACGCGCGCGTTCTGCCAAAAGCACCATTTGCATGCATATCGTGTGGTTTTGCAGAAAACTGCGTCCGCGTCTACCAAAAGATGCATGCGCATGCTTAAAACGCGTTTTGGCACAAATTCATGTGCGGGTGCTAAAAAGAGCAGCATCGGCATGCTTTTCACGTCGTTTGGTAGAAATCCACACGCGCGTTCTGCCAAAAGCACCATTTGCATGCCTATCGTGTGGTTTTGCAGAAAACTGCGTCCGCGTCTACCAAAAGATGCATGCGCATGCTTAAAACGCGTTTTGGCACAAATCCATGTGCGGGTGCTAAAAAGAGCAGCATCGGCATGCTTTTCACGTCGTTTGGTAGAAATCCACACGCGCGTTCTGCCAAAAGCACCATTTGCATGCCTATCGTGTGGTTTTGCAGAAAACTGCGTCCGCGTCTACCAAAAGATGCATGCGCATGCTTAAAACGCGCTTTGGCACAAATCCATGTGCGGATGTTAAAAAGAGCAGCATCGGCATGCTTTTCACGTCGTTTGGTAGAAATCCACACGCGCGTTCTGCCAAAAGCACCATTTGCATGCATATCGTGTGGTTTTGCAGAAAACTGCGTCCGCGTCTACCAAAAGATGCATGTGCATGCTAAAAACGCGTTTTGGCACAAATCCATGTGCGGATGTTAAAAAGAGCAGCATCGGCATGCTTTTCACGTCGTTTGGTAGAAATCCACACGCGCGTTCTGCCAAAAGCACCATTTGCATGCATATCGTGTGGTTTTGCAGAAAACTGCGTCCGCGTCTACCAAAAGATGCATGCGCATGCTTAAAACGCGCTTTGGCACAAATCCATGTGCGGATGTTAAAAAGAGCAGCATCGGCATGCTTTTCACGTCGTTTGGTAGAAATCCACACGCGCGTTCTGCCAAAAGCACCATTTGCATGCATATCGTGTGGTTTTGCAGAAAACTGCGTCCGCGTCTACCAAAAGATGCATGTGCATGCTAAAAACGCGTTTTGGCACAAATCCATGGGCGGATGTTAAAAAGAGCAGCGTCGGCATGCTTTTCACGTCGTTTGGTAGAAATCCACACGCGCGTTCTGCCAAAAGCACCATTTGCATGCATATCGTGTGGTTTTGCAGAAAACTGCGTCCGCGTCTACCAAAAGATGCATGTGCATGCTAAAAACGCGTTTTGGCACAAATCCATGTGCGGGTGCTAAAAAGAGCAGCATCGGCATGCTTTTCACGTCGTTTGGTAGAAATCCATGCGCGCGTTCTGCCAAAAGCACCATTTGCATGCCTATCGTGTGGTTTTGCAGAAAACTGCGTCCGCGTCTACCAAAAGATGCATGCGCATGCTTAAAACGCGTTTTGGCACAAATCCATGTGCGGATGTTAAAAAGAGCAGCATCGGCATGCTTTTCACGTCGTTTGGTAGAAATCCACGCGCGCGTTCTGCCAAAAGCACCATTTGCATGCATATCGTGTGGTTTTGCAGAAAACTGCGTCCGCGTCTACCAAAAGATGCATGCGCATGCTTAAAACGCGTTTTGGCACAAATCCATGTACGGGTGCTAAAAAGAGCAGCATCGGCATGCTTTTCACGTCGTTTGGTAGAAATCCACACGCGCGTTCTGCAAAAAGCACCATTTGCATGCCTATCGTGTGGTTTTGCAGAAAACTGCGTCCGCGTCTACCAAAAGATGCATGCGCATGCTTAAAACGCGTTTTGGCACAAATCCATGTGCGGGTGCTAAAAAGAGCAGCATCGGCATGCTTTTCACGTCGTTTGGTAGAAATCCACACGCGCGTTCTGCCAAAAGCACCATTTGCATGCCTATCGTGTGGTTTTGCAGAAAACTGCGTCTACCAAAAGATGCATGCGCATGCTTAAAACGCGTTTTGGCACAAATCCATGTGCGGATGTTAAAAAGAGCAGCATCGGCATGCTTTTCACGTCGTTTGGTAGAAATCCACGCGCGCGTTCTGCCAAAAGCACCATTTGCATGCATATCGTGTGGTTTTGCACAAAACTGCGTCCGCGTCTACCAAAAGATGCATGTGCATGCTAAAAACGCGTTTTGGCACAAATCCATGTGCGGATGTTAAAAAGAGCAGCATCGGCATGCTTTTCACGTCGTTTGGTAGAAATCCACGCGCGCGTTCTGCCAAAAGCACCATTTGCATGCATATCGTGTGGTTTTGCAGAAAACTGCGTCCGCGTCTACCAAAAGATGCATGCGCATGCTTAAAACGTGTTTTGGCACAAATCCATGTGCGGGTGCTAAAAAGAGCAGCATCGGCATGCTTTTCACGTCGTTTGGTAGAAATCCACACGCGCGTTCTGCCAAAAGCACCATTTGCATGCCTATCGTGTGGTTTTGCAGAAAACTGCGTCCGCGTCTACCAAAAGATGCATGCGCATGCTTAAAACGCGTTTTGGCACAAATCCATGTGCGGATGTTAAAAAGAGCAGCATCGGCATGCTTTTCACGTCGTTTGGTAGAAATCCACGCGCGCGTTCTGCCAAAAGCACCATTTGCATGCATATCGTGTGGTTTTGCAGAAAACTGCGTCCGCGTCTACCAAAAGATGCATGCGCATGCTTAAAACGCGTTTTGGCACAAATCCATGTGCGGGTGCTAAAAAGAGCAGCATCGGCATGCTTTTCACGTCGTTTGGTAGAAATCCACACGCGCGTTCTGCCAAAAGCACCATTTGCATGCCTATCGTGTGGTTTTGCAGAAAACTGCGTCCGCGTCTACCAAAAGATGCATGCGCATGCTTAAAACGCGCTTTGGCACAAATCCATGTGCGGATGTTAAAAAGAGCAGCATCGGCATGCTTTTCACGTCGTTTGGTAGAAATCCACGCGCGCGTTCTGCCAAAAGCACCATTTGCATGCATATCGTGTGGTTTTGCAGAAAACTGCGTCCGCGTCTACCAAAAGA
The DNA here is from genome assembly GCF_050947875.1 of Dermacentor variabilis. Classification (NCBI taxonomy): domain Eukaryota; kingdom Metazoa; phylum Arthropoda; class Arachnida; order Ixodida; family Ixodidae; genus Dermacentor; species Dermacentor variabilis. The sequence continues at coordinate 67,162 of NW_027460850.1, forward strand.
TGCATGCGCATGCTTAAAACGCGTTTTGGCACAAATCCATGTGCGGGTGCTAAAAAGAGCAGCATCGGCATGCTTTTCACGTCGTTTGGTAGAAATCCACACGCGCGTTCTGCAAAAAGCACCATTTGCATGCCTATCGTGTGGTTTTGCAGAAAACTGCGTCTACCAAAAGATGCATGCGCATGCTTAAAACGCGTTTTGGCACAAATCCATGTGCGGATGTTAAAAAGAGCAGCATCGGCATGCTTTTCACGTCGTTTGGTAGAAATCCACGCGCGCGTTCTGCCAAAAGCACCATTTGCATGCATATCGTGTGGTTTTGCAGAAAACTGCGTCCGCGTCTACCAAAAGATGCATGCGCATGCTTAAAACGCGTTTTGGCACAAATCCATGTGCGGGTGCTAAAAAGAGCAGCATCGGCATGCTTTTCACGTCGTTTGGTAGAAATCCACACGCGCGTTCTGCCAAAAGCACCATTTGCATGCCTATCGTGTGGTTTTGCAGAAAACTGCGTCCGCGTCTACCAAAAGATGCATGCGCATGCTTAAAACGCGCTTTGGCACAAATCCATGTGCGGATGTTAAAAAGAGCAGCATCGGCATGCTTTTCACGTCGTTTGGTAGAAATCCACACGCGCGTTCTGCCAAAAGCACCATTTGCATGCATATCGTGTGGTTTTGCAGAAAACTGCGTCCGCGTCTACCAAAAGATGCATGCGCATGCTTAAAACGCGCTTTGGCACAAATCCATGTGCGGATGTTAAAAAGAGCAGCATCGGCATGCTTTTCACGTCGTTTGGTAGAAATCCACGCGCGCGTTCTGCCAAAAGCACCATTTGCATGCATATCGTGTGGTTTTGCAGAAAACTGCGTCCGCGTCTACCAAAAGATGCATGCGCATGCTTAAAACGCGTTTTGGCACAAATCCATGTGCGGGTGCTAAAAAGAGCAGCATCGGCATGCTTTTCACGTCGTTTGGTAGAAATCCACACGCGCGTTCTGCCAAAAGCACCATTTGCATGCATATCGTGTGGTTTTGCAGAAAACTGCGTCCGCGTCTACCAAAAGATGCATGCGCATGCTTAAAACGCGTTTTGGCACAAATCCATGTGCGGGTGCTAAAAAGAGCAGCATCGGCATGCTTTTCACGTCGTTTGGTAGAAATCCACACGCGCGTTCTGCCAAAAGCACCATTTGCATGCATATCGTGTGGTTTTGCAGAAAACTGCGTCCGCGTCTACCAAAAGATGCATGCGCATGCTTAAAACGCGCTTTGGCACAAATCCATGTGCGGGTGCTAAAAAGAGCAGCATCGGCATGCTTTTCACGTCGTTTGGTAGAAATCCACACGCGCGTTCTGCCAAAAGCACCATTTGCATGCCTATCGTGTGGTTTTGCAGAAAACTGCGTCCGCGTCTACCAAAACATGCATGCGCATGCTTAAAACGCGTTTTGGCACAAATCCATGTGCGGGTGCTAAAAAGAGCAGCATCGGCATGCTTTTCACGTCGTTTGGTAGAAATCCACACGCGCGTTCTGCCAAAAGCACCATTTGCATGCATATCGTGTGGTTTTGCAGAAAACTGCGTCCGCGTCTACCAAAAGATGCATGTGCATGCTAAAAACGCGTTTTGGCACAAATCCATGTGCGGGTGCTAAAAAGAGCAGCATCGGCATGCTTTTCACGTCGTTTGGTAGAAATCCATGCGCGCGTTCTGCCAAAAGCACCATTTGCATGCCTATCGTGTGGTTTTGCAGAAAACTGCGTCCGCGTCTACCAAAAGATGCATGCGCATGCTTAAAACGCGTTTTGGCACAAATCCATGTGCGGATGTTAAAAAGAGCAGCATCGGCATGCTTTTCACGTCGTTTGGTAGAAATCCACGCGCGCGTTCTGCCAAAAGCACCATTTGCATGCATATCGTGTGGTTTTGCAGAAAACTGCGTCCGCGTCTACCAAAAGATGCATGCGCATGCTTAAAACGCGTTTTGGCACAAATCCATGTGCGGGTGCTAAAAAGAGCAGCATCGGCATGCTTTTCACGTCGTTTGGTAGAAATCCACACGCGCGTTCTGCAAAAAGCACCATTTGCATGCCTATCGTGTGGTTTTGCAGAAAACTGCGTCCGCGTCTACCAAAAGATGCATGCGCATGCTTAAAACGCGCTTTGGCACAAATCCATGTGCGGATGTTAAAAAGAGCAGCATCGGCATGCTTTTCACGTCGTTTGGTAGAAATCCACGCGCGCGTTCTGCCAAAAGCACCATTTGCATGCATATCGTGTGGTTTTGCAGAAAACTGCGTCCGCGTCTACGAAAAGATGCATGCGCATGCTTAAAACGCGTTTTGGCACAAATCCATGTGCGGGTGCTAAAAAGAGCAGCATCGGCATGCTTTTCACGTCGTTTGGTAGAAATCCACACGCGCGTTCTGCCAAAAGCACCATTTGCATGCCTATCGTGTGGTTTTGCAGAAAACTGCGTCCGCGTCTACCAAAAGATGCATGCGCATGCTTAAAACGCGCTTTGGCACAAATCCATGTGCGGATGTTAAAAAGAGCAGCATCGGCATGCTTTTCACGTCGTTTGGTAGAAATCCACACGCGCGTTCTGCCAAAAGCACCATTTGCATGCATATCGTGTGGTTTTGCAGAAAACTGCGTCCGCGTCTACCAAAAGATGCATGTGCATGCTAAAAACGCGTTTTGGCACAAATCCATGTGCGGATGTTAAAAAGAGCAGCATCGGCATGCTTTTCACGTCGTTTGGTAGAAATCCACACGCGCGTTCTGCCAAAAGCACCATTTGCATGCATATCGTGTGGTTTTGCAGAAAACTGCGTCCGCGTCTACCAAAAGATGCATGTGCATGCTAAAAACGCGTTTTGGCACAAATCCATGTGCGGGTGCTAAAAAGAGCAGCATCGGCATGCTTTTCACGTCGTTTGGTAGAAATCCACACGCGCGTTCTGCCAAAAGCACCATTTGCATGCCTATCGTGTGGTTTTGCAGAAAACTGCGTCCGCGTCTACCAAAAGATGCATGCGCATGCTTAAAACGCGCTTTGGCACAAATCCATGTGCGGATGTTAAAAAGAGCAGCATCGGCATGCTTTTCACGTCGTTTGGTAGAAATCCACACGCGCGTTCTGCCAAAAGCACCATTTGCATGCATATCGTGTGGTTTTGCAGAAAACTGCGTCTACCAAAAGATGCATGTGCATGCTAAAAACGCGTTTTGGCACAAATCCATGGGCGGATGTTAAAAAGAGCAGCGTCGGCATGCTTTTCACGTCGTTTGGTAGAAATCCACACGCGCGTTCTGCCAAAAGCACCATTTGCATGCATATCGTGTGGTTTTGCAGAAAACTGCGTCCGCGTCTACCAAAAGATGCATGTGCATGCTAAAAACGCGTTTTGGCACAAATCCATGTGCGGGTGCTAAAAAGAGCAGCATCGGCATGCTTTTCACGTCGTTTGGTAGAAATCCATGCGCGCGTTCTGCCAAAAGCACCATTTGCATGCCTATCGTGTGGTTTTGCAGAAAACTGCGTCCGCGTCTACCAAAAGATGCATGCGCATGCTTAAATCGCGTTTTGGCACAAATCCATGTGCGGATGTTAAAAAGAGCAGCATCGGCATGCTTTTCACGTCGTTTGGTAGAAATCCACGCGCGCGTTCTGCCAAAAGCACCATTTGCATGCATATCGTGTGGTTTTGCAGAAAACTGCGTCCGCGTCTACCAAAAGATGCATGCGCATGCTTAAAACGCGTTTTGGCACAAATCCATGTACGGGTGCTAAAAAGAGCAGCATCGGCATGCTTTTCACGTCGTTTGGTAGAAATCCACACGCGCGTTCTGCAAAAAGCACCATTTGCATGCCTATCGTGTGGTTTTGCAGAAAACTGCGTCCGCGTCTACCAAAAGATGCATGCGCATGCTTAAAACGCGTTTTGGCACAAATCCATGTGCGGGTGCTAAAAAGAGCAGCATCGGCATGCTTTTCACGTCGTTTGGTAGAAATCCACACGCGCGTTCTGCCAAAAGCACCATTTGCATGCCTATCGTGTGGTTTTGCAGAAAACTGCGTCCGCGTCTACCAAAAGATGCATGTGCATGCTTAAAACGCGTTTTGGCACAAATCCATGTGCGGGTGCTAAAAAGAGCAGCATCGGCATGCTTTTCACGTCGTTTGGTAGAAATCCACACGCGCGTTCTGCAAAAAGCACCATTTGCATGCCTATCGTGTGGTTTTGCAGAAAACTGCGTCCGCGTCTACCAAAAGATGCATGCGCATGCTTAAAACGCGCTTTGGCACAAATCCATGTGCGGATGTTAAAAAGAGCAGCATCGGCATGCTTTTCACGTCGTTTGGTAGAAATCCACGCGCGCGTTCTGCCAAAAGCACCATTTGCATGCATATCGTGTGGTTTTGCAGAAAACTGCGTCCGCGTCTACCAAAAGATGCATGCGCATGCTTAAAACGCGTTTTGGCACAAATCCATGTGCGGGTGCTAAAAAGAGCAGCATCGGCATGCTTTTCACGTCGTTTGGTAGAAATCCACACGCGCGTTCTGCCAAAAGCACCATTTGCATGCCTATCGTGTGGTTTTGCAGAAAACTGCGTCCGCGTCTACCAAAAGATGCATGCGCATGCTTAAAACGCGCTTTGGCACAAATCCATGTGCGGATGTTAAAAAGAGCAGCATCGGCATGCTTTTCACGTCGTTTGGTAGAAATCCACACGCGCGTTCTGCCAAAAGCACCATTTGCATGCATATCGTGTGGTTTTGCAGAAAACTGCGTCCGCGTCTACCAAAAGATGCATGTGCATGCTAAAAACGCGTTTTGGCACAAATCCATGTGCGGATGTTAAAAAGAGCAGCATCGGCATGCTTTTCACGTCGTTTGGTAGAAATCCACACGCGCGTTCTGCCAAAAGCACCATTTGCATGCATATCGTGTGGTTTTGCAGAAAACTGCGTCCGCGTCTACCAAAAGATGCATGTGCATGCTAAAAACGCGTTTTGGCACAAATCCATGTGCGGGTGCTAAAAAGAGCAGCATCGGCATGCTTTTCACGTCGTTTGGTAGAAATCCACACGCGCGTTCTGCCAAAAGCACCATTTGCATGCCTATCGTGTGGTTTTGTAGAAAACTGCGTCCGCGTCTACCAAAAGATGCATGCGCATGCTTAAAACGCGCTTTGGCACAAATCCATGTGCGGATGTTAAAAAGAGCAGCATCGGCATGCTTTTCACGTCGTTTGGTAGAAATCCACACGCGCGTTCTGCCAAAAGCACCATTTGCATGCATATCGTGTGGTTTTGCAGAAAACTGCGTCCGCGTCTACCAAAAGATGCATGTGCATGCTAAAAACGCGTTTTGGCACAAATCCATGTGCGGATGTTAAAAAGAGCAGCATCGGCATGCTTTTCACGTCGTTTGGTAGAAATCCACACGCGCGTTCTGCCAAAAGCACCATTTTCATGCACATCGTGTGGTTTTGCAGAAAACTGCGTCCGCGTCTACCAAAAGATGCATGTGCATGCTAAAAACGCGTTTTGGCACAAATCCATGTGCGGGTGCTAAAAAGAGCAGCATCGGCATGCTTTTCACGTCGTTTGGTAGAAATCCACGCGCGCGTTCTGCCAAAAGCACCATTTGCATGCCTATCGTGTGGTTTTGCAGAAAACTGCGTCCGCGTCTACCAAAAGATGCATGCGCATGCTTAAAACGCGTTTTGGCACAAATCCATGTGCGGATGTTAAAAAGAGCAGCATCGGCATGCTTTTCACGTCGTTTGGTAGAAATCCACGCGCGCGTTCTGCCAAAAGCACCATTTGCATGCATATCGTGTGGTTTTGCAGAAAACTGCGTCCGCGTCTACCAAAAGATGCATGCGCATGCTTAAAACGCGTTTTGGCACAAATCCATGTGCGGGTGCTAAAAAGAGCAGCATCGGCATGCTTTTCACGTCGTTTGGTAGAAATCCACACGCGCGTTCTGCCAAAAGCACCATTTGCATGCCTATCGTGTGGTTTTGCAGAAAACTGCGTCCGCGTCTACCAAAAGATGCATGCGCATGCTTAAAACGCGCTTTGGCACAAATACATGTGCGGATGTTAAAAAGAGCAGCATCGGCATGCTTTTCACGTCGTTTGGTAGAAATCCACGCGCGCGTTCTGCCAAAAGCACCATTTGCATGCATATCGTGTGGTTTTGCAGAAAACTGCGTCCGCGTCTACCAAAAGATGCATGCGCATGCTTAAAACGCGTTTTGGCACAAATCCATGTGCGGGTGCTAAAAAGAGCAGCATCGGCATGCTTTTCACGTCGTTTGGTAGAAATCCACACGCGCGTTCTGCCAAAAGCACCATTTGCATGCATATCGTGTGGTTTTGCAGAAAACTGCGTCCGCGTCTACCAAAAGATGCATGCGCATGCTTAAAACGCGCTTTGGCACAAATCCATGTGCGGGTGCTAAAAAGAGCAGCATCGGCATGCTTTTCACGTCGTTTGGTAGAAATCCACACGCGCGTTCTGCCAAAAGCACCATTTGCATGCCTATCGTGTGGTTTTGCAGAAAACTGCGTCCGCGTCTACCAAAAGATGCATGCGCATGCTTAAAACGCGTTTTGGCACAAATCCATGTGCGGGTGCTAAAAAGAGCAGCATCGGCATGCTTTTCACGTCGTTTGGTAGAAATCCGCACGCGCGTTCTGCCAAAAGCACCATTTGCATGCATATCGTGTGGTTTTGCAGAAAACTGCGTCCGCGTCTACCAAAAGATGCATGTGCATGCTAAAAACGCGTTTTGGCACAAATCCATGTGCGGGTGCTAAAAAGAGCAGCATCGGCATGCTTTTCACGTCGTTTGGTAGAAATCCATGCGCGCGTTCTGCCAAAAGCACCATTTGCATGCCTATCGTGTGGTTTTGCAGAAAACTGCGTCCGCGTCTACCAAAAGATGCATGCGCATGCTTAAAACGCGTTTTGGCACAAATCCATGTGCGGATGTTAAAAAGAGCAGCATCGGCATGCTTTTCACGTCGTTTGGTAGAAATCCACGCGCGCGTTCTGCCAAAAGCACCATTTGCATGCATATCGTGTGGTTTTGCAGAAAACTGCGTCCGCGTCTACCAAAAGATGCATGCGCATGCTTAAAACGCGTTTTGGCACAAATCCATGTGCGGGTGCTAAAAAGAGCAGCATCGGCATGCTTTTCACGTCGTTTGGTAGAAATCCACACGCGCGTTCTGCAAAAAGCACCATTTGCATGCCTATCGTGTGGTTTTGCAGAAAACTGCGTCCGCGTCTACCAAAAGATGCATGCGCATGCTTAAAACGCGCTTTGGCACAAATCCATGTTCGGATGTTAAAAAGAGCAGCATCGGCATGCTTTTCACGTCGTTTGGTAGAAATCCACGCGCGCGTTCTGCCAAAAGCACCATTTGCATGCATATCGTGTGGTTTTGCAGAAAACTGCGTCCGCGTCAACCAAAAGATGCATGCGCATGCTTAAAACGCGTTTTGGCACAAATTCATGTGCGGGTGCTAAAAAGAGCAGCATCGGCATGCTTTTCACGTCGTTTGGTAGAAATCCACACGCGCGTTCTGCCAAAAGCACCATTTGCATGCCTATCGTGTGGTTTTGCAGAAAACTGCGTCCGCGTCTACCAAAAGATGCATGCGCATGCTTAAAACGCGTTTTGGCACAAATCCATGTGCGGGTGCTAAAAAGAGCAGCATCGGCATGCTTTTCACGTCGTTTGGTAGAAATCCACACGCGCGTTCTGCCAAAAGCACCATTTGCATGCCTATCGTGTGGTTTTGCAGAAAACTGCGTCCGCGTCTACCAAAAGATGCATGCGCATGCTTAAAACGCGCTTTGGCACAAATCCATGTGCGGATGTTAAAAAGAGCAGCATCGGCATGCTTTTCACGTCGTTTGGTAGAAATCCACACGCGCGTTCTGCCAAAAGCACCATTTGCATGCATATCGTGTGGTTTTGCAGAAAACTGCGTCCGCGTCTACCAAAAGATGCATGTGCATGCTAAAAACGCGTTTTGGCACAAATCCATGTGCGGATGTTAAAAAGAGCAGCATCGGCATGCTTTTCACGTCGTTTGGTAGAAATCCACACGCGCGTTCTGCCAAAAGCACCATTTGCATGCATATCGTGTGGTTTTGCAGAAAACTGCGTCCGCGTCTACCAAAAGATGCATGCGCATGCTTAAAACGCGCTTTGGCACAAATCCATGTGCGGATGTTAAAAAGAGCAGCATCGGCATGCTTTTCACGTCGTTTGGTAGAAATCCACACGCGCGTTCTGCCAAAAGCACCATTTGCATGCATATCGTGTGGTTTTGCAGAAAACTGCGTCCGCGTCTACCAAAAGATGCATGTGCATGCTAAAAACGCGTTTTGGCACAAATCCATGGGCGGATGTTAAAAAGAGCAGCGTCGGCATGCTTTTCACGTCGTTTGGTAGAAATCCACACGCGCGTTCTGCCAAAAGCACCATTTGCATGCATATCGTGTGGTTTTGCAGAAAACTGCGTCCGCGTCTACCAAAAGATGCATGTGCATGCTAAAAACGCGTTTTGGCACAAATCCATGTGCGGGTGCTAAAAAGAGCAGCATCGGCATGCTTTTCACGTCGTTTGGTAGAAATCCATGCGCGCGTTCTGCCAAAAGCACCATTTGCATGCCTATCGTGTGGTTTTGCAGAAAACTGCGTCCGCGTCTACCAAAAGATGCATGCGCATGCTTAAAACGCGTTTCGGCACAAATCCATGTGCGGATGTTAAAAAGAGCAGCATCGGCATGCTTTTCACGTCGTTTGGTAGAAATCCACGCGCGCGTTCTGCCAAAAGCACCATTTGCATGCATATCGTGTGGTTTTGCAGAAAACTGCGTCCGCGTCTACCAAAAGATGCATGCGCATGCTTAAAACGCGTTTTGGCACAAATCCATGTACGGGTGCTAAAAGAGCAGCATCGGCATGCTTTTCACGTCGTTTGGTAGAAATCCACACGCGCGTTCTGCAAAAAGCACCATTTGCATGCCTATCGTGTGGTTTTGCAGAAAACTGCGTCCGCGTCTACCAAAAGATGCATGCGCATGCTTAAAACGCGTTTTGGCACAAATCCATGTGCGGGTGCTAAAAAGAGCAGCATCGGCATGCTTTTCACGTCGTTTGGTAGAAATCCACACGCGCGTTCTGCCAAAAGCACCATTTGCATGCCTATCGTGTGGTTTTGCAGAAAACTGCGTCTACCAAAAGATGCATGCGCATGCTTAAAACGCGTTTTGGCACAAATCCATGTGCGGATGTTAAAAAGAGCAGCATCGGCATGCTTTTCACGTCGTTTGGTAGAAATCCACGCGCGCGTTCTGCCAAAAGCACCATTTGCATGCATATCGTGTGGTTTTGCAGAAAACTGCGTCCGCGTCTACCAAAAGATGCATGTGCATGCTAAAAACGCGTTTTGGCACAAATCCATGTGCGGATGTTAAAAAGAGCAGCATCGGCATGCTTTTCACGTCGTTTGGTAGAAATCCACGCGCGCGTTCTGCCAAAAGCACCATTTGCATGCATATCGTGTGGTTTTGCAGAAAACTGCGTCCGCGTCTACCAAAAGATGCATGCGCATGCTTAAAACGTGTTTTGGCACAAATCCATGTGCGGGTGCTAAAAAGAGCAGCATCGGCATGCTTTTCACGTCGTTTGGTAGAAATCCACACGCGCGTTCTGCCAAAAGCACCATTTGCATGCCTATCGTGTGGTTTTGCAGAAAACTGCGTCCGCGTCTACCAAAAGATGCATGCGCATGCTTAAAACGCGTTTTGGCACAAATCCATGTGCGGATGTTAAAAAGAGCAGCATCGGCATGCTTTTCACGTCGTTTGGTAGAAATCCACGCGCGCGTTCTGCCAAAAGCACCATTTGCATGCATATCGTGTGGTTTTGCAGAAAACTGCGTCCGCGTCTACCAAAAGATGCATGCGCATGCTTAAAACGCGTTTTGGCACAAATCCATGTGCGGGTGCTAAAAAGAGCAGCATCGGCATGCTTTTCACGTCGTTTGGTAGAAATCCACACGCGCGTTCTGCCAAAAGCACCATTTGCATGCCTATCGTGTGGTTTTGCAGAAAACTGCGTCCGCGTCTACCAAAAGATGCATGCGCATGCTTAAAACGCGTTTTGGCACAAATTCATGTGCGGGTGCTAAAAAGAGCAGCATCGGCATGCTTTTCACGTCGTTTGGTAGAAATCCACACGCGCGTTCTGCCAAAAGCACCATTTGCATGCCTATCGTGTGGTTTTGCAGAAAACTGCGTCCGCGTCTACCAAAAGATGCATGCGCATGCTTAAAACGCGTTTTGGCACAAATCCATGTGCGGGTGCTAAAAAGAGCAGCATCGGCATGCTTTTCACGTCGTTTGGTAGAAATCCACACGCGCGTTCTGCCAAAAGCACCATTTGCATGCCTATCGTGTGGTTTTGCAGAAAACTGCGTCCGCGTCTACCAAAAGATGCATGCGCATGCTTAAAACGCGCTTTGGCACAAATCCATGTGCGGATGTTAAAAAGAGCAGCATCGGCATGCTTTTCACGTCGTTTGGTAGAAATCCACACGCGCGTTCTGCCAAAAGCACCATTTGCATGCATATCGTGTGGTTTTGCAGAAAACTGCGTCCGCGTCTACCAAAAGATGCATGTGCATGCTAAAAACGCGTTTTGGCACAAATCCATGTGCGGATGTTAAAAAGAGCAGCATCGGCATGCTTTTCACGTCGTTTGGTAGAAATCCACACGCGCGTTCTGCCAAAAGCACCATTTGCATGCATATCGTGTGGTTTTGCAGAAAACTGCGTCCGCGTCTACCAAAAGATGCATGCGCATGCTTAAAACGCGCTTTGGCACAAATCCATGTGCGGATGTTAAAAAGAGCAGCATCGGCATGCTTTTCACGTCGTTTGGTAGAAATCCACACGCGCGTTCTGCCAAAAGCACCATTTGCATGCATATCGTGTGGTTTTGCAGAAAACTGCGTCCGCGTCTACCAAAAGATGCATGTGCATGCTAAAAACGCGTTTTGGCACAAATCCATGGGCGGATGTTAAAAAGAGCAGCGTCGGCATGCTTTTCACGTCGTTTGGTAGAAATCCACACGCGCGTTCTGCCAAAAGCACCATTTGCATGCATATCGTGTGGTTTTGCAGAAAACTGCGTCCGCGTCTACCAAAAGATGCATGTGCATGCTAAAAACGCGTTTTGGCACAAATCCATGTGCGGGTGCTAAAAAGAGCAGCATCGGCATGCTTTTCACGTCGTTTGGTAGAAATCCATGCGCGCGTTCTGCCAAAAGCACCATTTGCATGCCTATCGTGTGGTTTTGCAGAAAACTGCGTCCGCGTCTACCAAAAGATGCATGCGCATGCTTAAAACGCGTTTTGGCACAAATCCATGTGCGGATGTTAAAAAGAGCAGCATCGGCATGCTTTTCACGTCGTTTGGTAGAAATCCACGCGCGCGTTCTGCCAAAAGCACCATTTGCATGCATATCGTGTGGTTTTGCAGAAAACTGCGTCCGCGTCTACCAAAAGATGCATGCGCATGCTTAAAACGCGTTTTGGCACAAATCCATGTACGGGTGCTAAAAGAGCAGCATCGGCATGCTTTTCACGTCGTTTGGTAGAAATCCACACGCGCGTTCTGCAAAAAGCACCATTTGCATGCCTATCGTGTGGTTTTGCAGAAAACTGCGTCCGCGTCTACCAAAAGATGCATGCGCATGCTTAAAACGCGTTTTGGCACAAATCCATGTGCGGGTGCTAAAAAGAGCAGCATCGGCATGCTTTTCACGTCGTTTGGTAGAAATCCACACGCGCGTTCTGCCAAAAGCACCATTTGCATGCCTATCGTGTGGTTTTGCAGAAAACTGCGTCTACCAAAAGATGCATGCGCATGCTTAAAACGCGTTTTGGCACAAATCCATGTGCGGATGTTAAAAAGAGCAGCATCGGCATGCTTTTCACGTCGTTTGGTAGAAATCCACGCGCGCGTTCTGCCAAAAGCACCATTTGCATGCATATCGTGTGGTTTTGCAGAAAACTGCGTCCGCGTCTACCAAAAGATGCATGTGCATGCTAAAAACGCGTTTTGGCACAAATCCATGTGCGGATGTTAAAAAGAGCAGCATCGGCATGCTTTTCACGTCGTTTGGTAGAAATCCACGCGCGCGTTCTGCCAAAAGCACCATTTGCATGCATATCGTGTGGTTTTGCAGAAAACTGCGTCCGCGTCTACCAAAAGATGCATGCGCATGCTTAAAACGTGTTTTGGCACAAATCCATGTGCGGGTGCTAAAAAGAGCAGCATCGGCATGCTTTTCACGTCGTTTGGTAGAAATCCACACGCGCGTTCTGCCAAAAGCACCATTTGCATGCCTATCGTGTGGTTTTGCAGAAAACTGCGTCCGCGTCTACCAAAAGATGCATGCGCATGCTTAAAACGCGTTTTGGCACAAATCCATGTGCGGATGTTAAAAAGAGCAGCATCGGCATGCTTTTCACGTCGTTTGGTAGAAATCCACGCGCGCGTTCTGCCAAAAGCACCATTTGCATGCATATCGTGTGGTTTTGCAGAAAACTGCGTCCGCGTCTACCAAAAGATGCATGCGCATGCTTAAAACGCGTTTTGGCACAAATCCATGTGCGGGTGCTAAAAAGAGCAGCATCGGCATGCTTTTCACGTCGTTTGGTAGAAATCCACACGCGCGTTCTGCCAAAAGCACCATTTGCATGCCTATCGTGTGGTTTTGCAGAAAACTGCGTCCGCGTCTACCAAAAGATGCATGCGCATGCTTAAAACGCGCTTTGGCACAAATCCATGTGCGGATGTTAAAAAGAGCAGCATCGGCATGCTTTTCACGTCGTTTGGTAGAAATCCACGCGCGCGTTCTGCCAAAAGCACCATTTGCATGCATATCGTGTGGTTTTGCAGAAAACTGCGTCCGCGTCTACCAAAAGATGCATGCGCATGCTTAAAACGCGTTTTGGCACAAATCCATGTGCGGGTGCTAAAAAGAGCAGCATCGGCATGCTTTTCACGTCGTTTGGTAGAAATCCACACGCGCGTTCTGCAAAAAGCACCATTTGCATGCCTATCGTGTGGTTTTGCAGAAAACTGCGTCTACCAAAAGATGCATGCGCATGCTTAAAACGCGTTTTGGCACAAATCCATGTGCGGATGTTAAAAAGAGCAGCATCGGCATGCTTTTCACGTCGTTTGGTAGAAATCCACGCGCGCGTTCTGCCAAAAGCACCATTTGCATGCATATCGTGTGGTTTTGCAGAAAACTGCGTCCGCGTCTACCAAAAGATGCATGCGCATGCTTAAAACGCGTTTTGGCACAAATCCATGTGCGGGTGCTAAAAAGAGCAGCATCGGCATGCTTTTCACGTCGTTTGGTAGAAATCCACACGCGCGTTCTGCCAAAAGCACCATTTGCATGCCTATCGTGTGGTTTTGCAGAAAACTGCGTCCGCGTCTACCAAAAGATGCATGCGCATGCTTAAAACGCGCTTTGGCACAAATCCATGTGCGGATGTTAAAAAGAGCAGCATCGGCATGCTTTTCACGTCGTTTGGTAGAAATCCACACGCGCGTTCTGCCAAAAGCACCATTTGCATGCATATCGTGTGGTTTTGCAGAAAACTGCGTCCGCGTCTACCAAAAGATGCATGCGCATGCTTAAAACGCGCTTTGGCACAAATCCATGTGCGGATGTTAAAAAGAGCAGCATCGGCATGCTTTTCACGTCGTTTGGTAGAAATCCACGCGCGCGTTCTGCCAAAAGCACCATTTGCATGCATATCGTGTGGTTTTGCAGAAAACTGCGTCCGCGTCTACCAAAAGATGCATGCGCATGCTTAAAACGCGTTTTGGCACAAATCCATGTGCGGGTGCTAAAAAGAGCAGCATCGGCATGCTTTTCACGTCGTTTGGTAGAAATCCACACGCGCGTTCTGCCAAAAGCACCATTTGCATGCATATCGTGTGGTTTTGCAGAAAACTGCGTCCGCGTCTACCAAAAGATGCATGCGCATGCTTAAAACGCGTTTTGGCACAAATCCATGTGCGGGTGCTAAAAAGAGCAGCATCGGCATGCTTTTCACGTCGTTTGGTAGAAATCCACACGCGCGTTCTGCCAAAAGCACCATTTGCATGCATATCGTGTGGTTTTGCAGAAAACTGCGTCCGCGTCTACCAAAAGATGCATGCGCATGCTTAAAACGCGCTTTGGCACAAATCCATGTGCGGGTGCTAAAAAGAGCAGCATCGGCATGCTTTTCACGTCGTTTGGTAGAAATCCACACGCGCGTTCTGCCAAAAGCACCATTTGCATGCCTATCGTGTGGTTTTGCAGAAAACTGCGTCCGCGTCTACCAAAACATGCATGCGCATGCTTAAAACGCGTTTTGGCACAAATCCATGTGCGGGTGCTAAAAAGAGCAGCATCGGCATGCTTTTCACGTCGTTTGGTAGAAATCCACACGCGCGTTCTGCCAAAAGCACCATTTGCATGCATATCGTGTGGTTTTGCAGAAAACTGCGTCCGCGTCTACCAAAAGATGCATGTGCATGCTAAAAACGCGTTTTGGCACAAATCCATGTGCGGGTGCTAAAAAGAGCAGCATCGGCATGCTTTTCACGTCGTTTGGTAGAAATCCATGCGCGCGTTCTGCCAAAAGCACCATTTGCATGCCTATCGTGTGGTTTTGCAGAAAACTGCGTCCGCGTCTACCAAAAGATGCATGCGCATGCTTAAAACGCGTTTTGGCACAAATCCATGTGCGGATGTTAAAAAGAGCAGCATCGGCATGCTTTTCACGTCGTTTGGTAGAAATCCACGCGCGCGTTCTGCCAAAAGCACCATTTGCATGCATATCGTGTGGTTTTGCAGAAAACTGCGTCCGCGTCTACCAAAAGATGCATGCGCATGCTTAAAACGCGTTTTGGTACAAATCCATGTGCGGGTGCTAAAAAGAGCAGCATCGGCATGCTTTTCACGTCGTTTGGTAGAAATCCACACGCGCGTTCTGCAAAAAGCACCATTTGCATGCCTATCGTGTGGTTTTGCAGAAAACTGCGTCCGCGTCTACCAAAAGATGCATGCGCATGCTTAAAACGCGCTTTGGCACAAATCCATGTGCGGATGTTAAAAAGAGCAGCATCGGCATGCTTTTCACGTCGTTTGGTAGAAATCCACGCGCGCGTTCTGCCAAAAGCACCATTTGCATGCATATCGTGTGGTTTTGCAGAAAACTGCGTCCGCGTCTACCAAAAGATGCATGCGCATGCTTAAAACGCGTTTTGGCACAAATCCATGTGCGGGTGCTAAAAAGAGCAGCATCGGCATGCTTTTCACGTCGTTTGGTAGAAATCCACACGCGCGTTCTGCCAAAAGCACCATTTGCATGCCTATCGTGTGGTTTTGCAGAAAACTGCGTCCGCGTCTACCAAAAGATGCATGCGCATGCTTAAAACGCGCTTTGGCACAAATCCATGTGCGGATGTTAAAAAGAGCAGCATCGGCATGCTTTTCACGTCGTTTGGTAGAAATCCACACGCGCGTTCTGCCAAAAGCACCATTTGCATGCATATCGTGTGGTTTTGCAGAAAACTGCGTCCGCGTCTACCAAAAGATGCATGTGCATGCTAAAAACGCGTTTTGGCACAAATCCATGTGCGGATGTTAAAAAGAGCAGCATCGGCATGCTTTTCACGTCGTTTGGTAGAAATCCACACGCGCGTTCTGCCAAAAGCACCATTTGCATGCATATCGTGTGGTTTTGCAGAAAACTGCGTCCGCGTCTACCAAAAGATGCATGTGCATGCTAAAAACGCGTTTTGGCACAAATCCATGTGCGGGTGCTAAAAAGAGCAGCATCGGCATGCTTTTCACGTCGTTTGGTAGAAATCCACACGCGCGTTCTGCCAAAAGCACCATTTGCATGCCTATCGTGTGGTTTTGCAGAAAACTGCGTCCGCGTCTACCAAAAGATGCATGCGCATGCTTAAAACGCGCTTTGGCACAAATCCATGTGCGGATGTTAAAAAGAGCAGCATCGGCATGCTTTTCACGTCGTTTGGTAGAAATCCACACGCGCGTTCTGCCAAAAGCACCATTTGCATGCATATCGTGTGGTTTTGCAGAAAACTGCGTCCGCGTCTACCAAAAGATGCATGTGCATGCTAAAAACGCGTTTTGGCACAAATCCATGTGCGGATGTTAAAAAGAGCAGCATCGGCATGCTTTTCACGTCGTTTGGTAGAAATCCACACGCGCGTTCTGCCAAAAGCACCATTTTCATGCATATCGTGTGGTTTTGCAGAAAACTGCGTCCGCGTCTACCAAAAGATGCATGTGCATGCTAAAAACGCGTTTTGGCACAAATCCATGTGCGGGTGCTAAAAAGAGCAGCATCGGCATGCTTTTCACGTCGTTTGGTAGAAATCCACGCGCGCGTTCTGCCAAAAGCACCATTTGCATGCCTATCGTGTGGTTTTGCAGAAAACTGCGTCCGCGTCTACCAAAAGATGCATGCGCATGCTTAAAACGCGTTTTGGCACAAATCCATGTGCGGATGTTAAAAAGAGCAGCATCGGCATGCTTTTCACGTCGTTTGGTAGAAATCCACGCGCGCGTTCTGCCAAAAGCACCATTTGCATGCATATCGTGTGGTTTTGCAGAAAACTGCGTCCGCGTCTACCAAAAGATGCATGCGCATGCTTAAAACGCGTTTTGGCACAAATCCATGTGCGGGTGCTAAAAAGAGCAGCATCGGCATGCTTTTCACGTCGTTTGGTAGAAATCCACACGCGCGTTCTGCCAAAAGCACCATTTGCATGCCTATCGTGTGGTTTTGCAGAAAACTGCGTCCGCGTCTACCAAAAGATGCATGCGCATGCTTAAAACGCGCTTTGGCACAAATCCATGTGCGGATGTTAAAAAGAGCAGCATCGGCATGCTTTTCACGTCGTTTGGTAGAAATCCACGCGCGCGTTCTGCCAAAAGCACCATTTGCATGCATATCGTGTGGTTTTGCAGAAAACTGCGTCCGCGTCTACCAAAAGATGCATGCGCATGCTTAAAACGCGTTTTGGCACAAATCCATGTGCGGGTGCTAAAAAGAGCAGCATCGGCATGCTTTTCACGTCGTTTGGTAGAAATCCACACGCGCGTTCTGCCAAAAGCACCATTTGCATGCATATCGTGTGGTTTTGCAGAAAACTGCGTCCGCGTCTACCAAAAGATGCATGCGCATGCTTAAAACGCGCTTTGGCACAAATCCATGTGCGGGTGCTAAAAAGAGCAGCATCGGCATGCTTTTCACGTCGTTTGGTAGAAATCCACACGCGCGTTCTGCCAAAAGCACCATTTGCATGCCTATCGTGTGGTTTTGCAGAAAACTGCGTCCGCGTCTACCAAAAGATGCATGCGCATGCTTAAAACGCGTTTTGGCACAAATCCATGTGCGGGTGCTAAAAAGAGCAGCATCGGCATGCTTTTCACGTCGTTTGGTAGAAATCCACACGCGCGTTCTGCCAAAAGCACCATTTGCATGCATATCGTGTGGTTTTGCAGAAAACTGCGTCCGCGTCTACCAAAAGATGCATGTGCATGCTAAAAACGCGTTTTGGCACAAATCCATGTGCGGGTGCTAAAAAGAGCAGCATCGGCATGCTTTTCACGTCGTTTGGTAGAAATCCATGCGCGCGTTCTGCCAAAAGCACCATTTGCATGCCTATCGTGTGGTTTTGCAGAAAACTGCGTCCGCGTCTACCAAAAGATGCATGCGCATGCTTAAAACGCGTTTTGGCACAAATCCATGTGCGGATGTTAAAAAGAGCAGCATCGGCATGCTTTTCACGTCGTTTGGTAGAAATCCACGCGCGCGTTCTGCCAAAAGCACCATTTGCATGCATATCGTGTGGTTTTGCAGAAAACTGCGTCCGCGTCTACCAAAAGATGCATGCGCATGCTTAAAACGCGTTTTGGCACAAATCCATGTGCGGGTGCTAAAAAGAGCAGCATCGGCATGCTTTTCACGTCGTTTGGTAGAAATCCACACGCGCGTTCTGCAAAAAGCACCATTTGCTTGCCTATCGTGTGGTTTTGCAGAAAACTGCGTCCGCGTCTACCAAAAGATGCATGCGCATGCTTAAAACGCGCTTTGGCACAAATCCATGTTCGGATGTTAAAAAGAGCAGCATCGGCATGCTTTTCACGTCGTTTGGTAGAAATCCACGCGCGCGTTCTGCCAAAAGCACCATTTGCATGCATATCGTGTGGTTTTGCAGAAAACTGCGTCCGCGTCTACCAAAAGATGCATGCGCATGCTTAAAACGCGTTTTGGCACAAATCCATGTGCGGGTGCTAAAAAGAGCAGCATCGGCATGCTTTTCACGTCGTTTGGTAGAAATCCACACGCGCGTTCTGCCAAAAGCACCATTTGCATGCCTATCGTGTGGTTTTGCAGAAAACTGCGTCCGCGTCTACCAAAAGATGCATGCGCATGCTTAAAACGCGCTTTGGCACAAATCCATGTGCGGATGTTAAAAAGAGCAGCATCGGCATGCTTTTCACGTCGTTTGGTAGAAATCCACACGCGCGTTCTGCCAAAAGCACCATTTGCATGCATATCGTGTGGTTTTGCAGAAAACTGCGTCCGCGTCTACCAAAAGATGCATGCGCATGCTAAAAACGCGTTTTGGCACAAATCCATGTGCGGATGTTAAAAAGAGCAGCATCGGCATGCTTTTCACGTCGTTTGGTAGAAATCCACACGCGCGTTCTGCCAACAGCACCATTTGCATGCATATCGTGTGGTTTTGCAGAAAACTGCGTCCGCGTCTACCAAAAGATGCATGTGCATGCTAAAAACGCGTTTTGGCACAAATCCATGTGCGGATGTTAAAAAGAGCAGCATCGGCATGCTTTTCACGTCGTTTGGTAGAAATCCACACGCGCGTTCTGCCAAAAGCACCATTTGCATGCATATCGTGTGGTTTTGCAGAAAACTGCGTCCGCGTCTACCAAAAGATGCATGTGCATGCTAAAAACGCGTTTTGGCACAAATCCATGTGCGGATGTTAAAAAGAGCAGCATCGGCATGCTTTTCACGTCGTTTGGTAGAAATCCACACGCGCGTTCTGCCAAAAGCACCATTTGCATGCATATCGTGTGGTTTTGCAGAAAACTGCGTCCGCGTCTACCAAAAGATGCATGTGCATGCTAAAAACGCGTTTTGGCACAAATCCATGTGCGGATGTTAAAAAGAGCAGCATCGGCATGCTTTTCACGTCGTTTGGTAGAAATCCACACGCGCGTTCTGCCAAAAGCACCATTTGCATGCATATCGTGTGGTTTTGCAGAAAACTGCGTCCGCGTCTACCAAAAGATGCATGTGCATGCTAAAAACGCGTTTTGGCACAAATCCATGTGCGGATGTTAAAAAGAGCAGCATCGGCATGCTTTTCACGTCGTTTGGTAGAAATCCACGCGCGCGTTCTGCCAAAAGCACCATTTGCATGCATATCGTGTGGTTTTGCAGAAAACTGCGTCCGCGTCTACCAAAAGATGCATGCGCATGCTTAAAACGCGTTTTGGCACAAATCCATGTGCGGGTGCTAAAAAGAGCAGCATCGGCATGCTTTTCACGTCGTTTGGTAGAAATCCACACGCGCGTTCTGCCAAAAGCACCATTTGCATGCCTATCGTGTGGTTTTGCAGAAAACTGCGTCCGCGTCTACCAAAAGATGCATGCGCATGCTTAAAACGCGCTTTGGCACAAATCCATGTGCGGGTGCTAAAAAGAGCAGCATCGGCATGCTTTTCACGTCGTTTGGTAGAAATCCACGCGCGCGTTCTGCCAAAAGCACCATTTGCATGCCTATCGTGTGGTTTTGCAGAAAACTGCGTCCGCGTCTACCAAAAGATGCATGCGCATGCTTAAAACGCGTTTTGGCACAAATCCATGTGCGGATGTTAAAAAGAGCAGCATCGGCATGCTTTTCACGTCGTTTGGTAGAAATCCACGCGCGCGTTCTGCCAAAAGCACCATTTGCATGCATATCGTGTGGTATTGCAGAAAACTGCGTCCGCGTCTACCAAAAGATGCATGCGCATGCTCAAAACGCGTTTTGGCACAAATCCATGTGCGGGTGCTAAAAAGAGCAGCATCGGCATGCTTTTCACGTCGTTTGGTAGAAATCCACACGCGCGTTCTGCCAAAAGCACCATTTGCATGCCTATCGTGTGGTTTTGCAGAAAACTGCGTCCGCGTCTACCAAAAGATGCATGCGCATGCTTAAAACGCGCTTTGGCACAAATCCATGTGCGGATGGTAAAAAGAGCAGCATCGGCATGCTTTTCACGTCGTTTGGTAGAAATCCACGCGCGCGTTCTGCCAAAAGCACCATTTGCATGCATATCGTGTGGTTTTGCAGAAAACTGCGTCCGCGTCTACCAAAAGATGCATGCGCATGCTTAAAACGCGTTTTGGCACAAATCCATGTGCGGGTGCTAAAAAGAGCAGCATCGGCATGCTTTTCACGTCGTTTGGTAGAAATCCACACGCGCGTTCTGCCAAAAGCACCATTTGCATGCATATCGTGTGGTTTTGCATATAACTGCGTCCGCGTCTACCAAAAGATGCATGCGCATGCTTAAAACGCGCTTTGGCACAAATCCATGTGCGGGTGCTAAAAAGAGCAGCATCGGCATGCTTTTCACGTCGTTTGGTAGAAATCCACACGCGCGTTCTGCCAAAAGCACCATTTGCATGCCTATCGTGTGGTTTTGCAGAAAACTGCGTCCGCGTCTACCAAAAGATGCATGCGCATGCTTAAAACGCGTTTTGGCACAAATCCATGTGCGGGTGCTAAAAAGAGCAGCATCGGCATGCTTTTCACGTCGTTTGGTAGAAATCCACACGCGCGTTCTGCCAAAAGCACCATTTGCATGCATATCGTGTGGTTTTGCAGAAAACTGCGTCCGCGTCTACCAAAAGATGCATGTGCATGCTAAAAACGCGTTTTGGCACAAATCCATGTGCGGGTGCTAAAAAGAGCAGCATCGGCATGCTTTTCACGTCGTTTGGTAGAAATCCATGCGCGCGTTCTGCCAAAAGCACCATTTGCATGCCTATCGTGTGGTTTTGCAGAAAACTGCGTCCGCGTCTACCAAAAGATGCATGCGCATGCTTAAAACGCGTTTTGGCACAAATCCATGTGCGGATGTTAAAAAGAGCAGCATCGGCATGCTTTTCACGTCGTTTGGTAGAAATCCACGCGCGCGTTCTGCCAAAAGCACCATTTGCATGCATATCGTGTGGTTTTGCAGAAAACTGCGTCCGCGTCTACCAAAAGATGCATGCGCATGCTTAAAACGCGTTTTGGCACAAATCCATGTGCGGGTGCTAAAAAGAGCAGCATCGGCATGCTTTTCACGTCGTTTGGTAGAAATCCACACGCGCGTTCTGCAAAAAGCACCATTTGCATGCCTATCGTGTGGTTTTGCAGAAAACTGCGTCCGCGTCTACCAAAAGATGCATGCGCATGCTTAAAACGCGCTTTGGCACAAATCCATGTTCGGATGTTAAAAAGAGCAGCATCGGCATGCTTTTCACGTCGTTTGGTAGAAATCCACGCGCGCGTTCTGCCAAAAGCACCATTTGCATGCATATCGTGTGGTTTTGCAGAAAACTGCGTCCGCGTCTACCAAAAGATGCATGCGCATGCTTAAAACGCGTTTTGGCACAAATCCATGTGCGGGTGCTAAAAAGAGCAGCATCGGCATGCTTTTCACGTCGTTTGGTAGAAATCCACACGCGCGTTCTGCCAAAAGCACCATTTGCATGCCTATCGTGTGGTTTTGCAGAAAACTGCGTCCGCGTCTACCAAAAGATGCATGCGCATGCTTAAAACGCGCTTTGGCACAAATCCATGTGCGGATGTTAAAAAGAGCAGCATCGGCATGCTTTTCACGTCGTTTGGTAGAAATCCACACGCGCGTTCTGCCAAAAGCACCATTTGCATGCATATCGTGTGGTTTTGCAGAAAACTGCGTCCGCGTCTACCAAAAGATGCATGCGCATGCTTAAAACGCGCTTTGGCACAAATCCATGTGCGGGTGCTAAAAAGAGCAGCATCGGCATGCTTTTCACGTCGTTTGGTAGAAATCCACACGCGCGTTCTGCCAAAAGCACCATTTGCATGCCTATCGTGTGGTTTTGCAGAAAACTGCGTCCGCGTCTACCAAAACATGCATGCGCATGCTTAAAACGCGTTTTGGCACAAATCCATGTGCGGGTGCTAAAAAGAGCAGCATCGGCATGCTTTTCACGTCGTTTGGTAGAAATCCACACGCGCGTTCTGCCAAAAGCACCATTTGCATGCATATCGTGTGGTTTTGCAGAAAACTGCGTCCGCGTCTACCAAAAGATGCATGTGCATGCTAAAAACGCGTTTTGGCACAAATCCATGTGCGGGTGCTAAAAAGAGCAGCATCGGCATGCTTTTCACGTCGTTTGGTAGAAATCCATGCGCGCGTTCTGCCAAAAGCACCATTTGCATGCCTATCGTGTGGTTTTGCAGAAAACTGCGTCCGCGTCTACCAAAAGATGCATGCGCATGCTTAAAACGCGTTTTGGCACAAATCCATGTGCGGATGTTAAAAAGAGCAGCATCGGCATGCTTTTCACGTCGTTTGGTAGAAATCCACGCGCGCGTTCTGCCAAAAGCACCATTTGCATGCATATCGTGTGGTTTTGCAGAAAACTGCGTCCGCGTCTACCAAAAGATGCATGCGCATGCTTAAAACGCGTTTTGGCACAAATCCATGTGCGGGTGCTAAAAAGAGCAGCATCGGCATGCTTTTCACGTCGTTTGGTAGAAATCCACACGCGCGTTCTGCAAAAAGCACCATTTGCATGCCTATCGTGTGGTTTTGCAGAAAACTGCGTCCGCGTCTACCAAAAGATGCATGCGCATGCTTAAAACGCGCTTTGGCACAAATCCATGTGCGGATGTTAAAAAGAGCAGCATCGGCATGCTTTTCACGTCGTTTGGTAGAAATCCACGCGCGCGTTCTGCCAAAAGCACCATTTGCATGCATATCGTGTGGTTTTGCAGAAAACTGCGTCCGCGTCTACCAAAAGATGCATGCGCATGCTTAAAACGCGTTTTGGCACAAATCCATGTGCGGGTGCTAAAAAGAGCAGCATCGGCATGCTTTTCACGTCGTTTGGTAGAAATCCACACGCGCGTTCTGCCAAAAGCACCATTTGCATGCCTATCGTGTGGTTTTGCAGAAAACTGCGTCCGCGTCTACCAAAAGATGCATGCGCATGCTTAAAACGCGCTTTGGCACAAATCCATGTGCGGATGTTAAAAAGAGCAGCATCGGCATGCTTTTCACGTCGTTTGGTAGAAATCCACACGCGCGTTCTGCCAAAAGCACCATTTGCATGCATATCGTGTGGTTTTGCAGAAAACTGCGTCCGCGTCTACCAAAAGATGCATGTGCATGCTAAAAACGCGTTTTGGCACAAATCCATGTGCGGATGTTAAAAAGAGCAGCATCGGCATGCTTTTCACGTCGTTTGGTAGAAATCCACACGCGCGTTCTGCCAAAAGCACCATTTGCATGCATATCGTGTGGTTTTGCAGAAAACTGCGTCCGCGTCTACCAAAAGATGCATGTGCATGCTAAAAACGCGTTTTGGCACAAATCCATGTGCGGGTGCTAAAAAGAGCAGCATCGGCATGCTTTTCACGTCGTTTGGTAGAAATCCACACGCGCGTTCTGCCAAAAGCACCATTTGCATGCCTATCGTGTGGTTTTGCAGAAAACTGCGTCCGCGTCTACCAAAAGATGCATGCGCATGCTTAAAACGCGCTTTGGCACAAATCCATGTGCGGATGTTAAAAAGAGCAGCATCGGCATGCTTTTCACGTCGTTTGGTAGAAATCCACACGCGCGTTCTGCCAAAAGCACCATTTGCATGCATATCGTGTGGTTTTGCAGAAAACTGCGTCCGCGTCTACCAAAAGATGCATGTGCATGCTAAAAACGCGTTTTGGCACAAATCCATGTGCGGGTGCTAAAAAGAGCAGCATCGGCATGCTTTTCACGTCGTTTGGTAGAAATCCATGCGCGCGTTCTGCCAAAAGCACCATTTGCATGCCTATCGTGTGGTTTTGCAGAAAACTGCGTCCGCGTCTACCAAAAGATGCATGCGCATGCTTAAAACGCGTTTTGGCACAAATCCATGTGCGAATGTTAAAAAGAGCAGCATCGGCATGCTTTTCACGTCGTTTGGTAGAAATCCACGCGCGCGTTCTGCCAAAAGCACCATTTGCATGCATATCGTGTGGTTTTGCAGAAAACTGCGTCCGCGTCTACCAAAAGATGCATGCGCATGCTTAAAACGCGTTTTGGCACAAATCCATGTGCGGGTGCTAAAAAGAGCAGCATCGGCATGCTTTTCACGTCGTTTGGTAGAAATCCACACGCGCGTTCTGCAAAAAGCACCATTTGCATGCCTATCGTGTGGTTTTGCAGAAAACTGCGTCCGCGTCTACCAAAAGATGCATGCGCATGCTTAAAACGCGCTTTGGCACAAATCCATGTTCGGATGTTAAAAATAGCAGCATCGGCATGCTTTTCACGTCGTTTGGTAGAAATCCACGCGCGCGTTCTGCCAAAAGCACCATTTGCATGCATATCGTGTGGTTTTGCAGAAAACTGCGTCCGCGTCTACCAAAAGATGCATGCGCATGCTTAAAACGCGTTTTGGCACAAATCCATGTGCGGGTGCTAAAAAGAGCAGCATCGGCATGCTTTTCACGTCGTTTGGTAGAAATCCACACGCGCGTTCTGCCAAAAGCACCATTTGCATGCCTATCGTGTGGTTTTGCAGAAAACTGCGTCCGCGTCTACCAAAAGATGCATGCGCATGCTTAAAACGCGCTTTGGCACAAATCCATGTGCGGATGTTAAAAAGAGCAGCATCGGCATGCTTTTCACGTCGTTTGGTAGAAATCCACACGCGCGTTCTGCCAAAAGCACCATTTGCATGCATATCGTGTGGTTTTGCAGAAAACTGCGTCCGCGTCTACCAAAAGATGCATGCGCATGCTAAAAACGCGTTTTGGCACAAATCCATGTGCGGATGTTAAAAAGAGCAGCATCGGCATGCTTTTCACGTCGTTTGGTAGAAATCCACACGCGCGTTCTGCCAAAAGCACCATTTGCATGCATATCGTGTGGTTTTGCAGAAAACTGCGTCCGCGTCTACCAAAAGATGCATGTGCATGCTAAGAACGCGTTTTGGCACAAATCCATGTGCGGATGTTAAAAAGAGCAGCATCGGCATGCTTTTCACGTCGTTTGGTAGAAATCCACACGCGCGTTCTGCCAAAAGCACCATTTGCATGCATATCGTGTGGTTTTGCAGAAAACTGCGTCCGCGTCTACCAAAAGATGCATGTGCATGCTAAAAACGCGTTTTGGCACAAATCCATGTGCGGATGTTAAAAAGAGCAGCATCGGCATGCTTTTCACGTCGTTTGGTAGAAATCCACACGCGCGTTCTGCCAAAAGCACCATTTGCATGCATATCGTGTGGTTTTGCAGAAAACTGCGTCCGCGTCTACCAAAAGATGCATGTGCATGCTAAAAACGCGTTTTGGCACAAATCCATGTGCGGATGTTAAAAAGAGCAGCATCGGCATGCTTTTCACGTCGTTTGGTAGAAATCCACGCGCGCGTTCTGCCAAAAGCACCATTTGCATGCATATCGTGTGGTTTTGCAGAAAACTGCGTCCGCGTCTACCAAAAGATGCATGCGCATGCTTAAAACGCGTTTTGGCACAAATCCATGTGCGGGTGCTAAAAAGAGCAGCATCGGCATGCTTTTCACGTCGTTTGGTAGAAATCCACACGCGCGTTCTGCCAAAAGCACCATTTGCATGCCTATCGTGTGGTTTTGCAGAAAACTGCGTCCGCGTCTACCAAAAGATGCATGCGCATGCTTAAAACGCGCTTTGGCACAAATCCATGTGCGGATGTTAAAAAGAGCAGCATCGGCATGCTTTTCACGTCGTTTGGTAGAAATCCACGCGCGCGTTCTGCCAAAAGCACCATTTG
Organism: Dermacentor variabilis; assembly: GCF_050947875.1. NCBI lineage: Eukaryota > Metazoa > Arthropoda > Arachnida > Ixodida > Ixodidae > Dermacentor > Dermacentor variabilis. Next base: position 93,392 of record NW_027460850.1, read on the forward strand.
CATGCATATCGTGTGGTTTTGCAGAAAACTGCGTCCGCGTCTACCAAAAGATGCATGCGCATGCTTAAAACGCGTTTTGGCACAAATCCATGTGCGGGTGCTAAAAAGAGCAGCATCGGCATGCTTTTCACGTCGTTTGGTAGAAATCCACACGCGCGTTCTGCAAAAAGCACCATTTGCATGCCTATCGTGTGGTTTTGCAGAAAACTGCGTCTACCAAAAGATGCATGCGCATGCTTAAAACGCGTTTTGGCACAAATCCATGTGCGGATGTTAAAAAGAGCAGCATCGGCATGCTTTTCACGTCGTTTGGTAGAAATCCACGCGCGCGTTCTGCCAAAAGCACCATGTGCATGCATATCGTGTGGTTTTGCAGAAAACTGCGTCCGCGTCTACCAAAAGATGCATGCGCATGCTTAAAACGCGTTTTGGCGCAAATCCATGTGCGGGTGCTAAAAAGAGCAGCATCGGCATGCTTTTCACGTCGTTTGGTAGAAATCCACACGCGCGTTCTGCCAAAAGCACCATTTGCATGCCTATCGTGTGGTTTTGCAGAAAACTGCGTCCGCGTCTACCAAAAGATGCATGCGCATGCTTAAAACGCGCTTTGGCACAAATCCATGTGCGGATGTTAAAAAGAGCAGCATCGGCATGCTTTTCACGTCGTTTGGTAGAAATCCACACGCGCGTTCTGCCAAAAGCACCATTTGCATGCATATCGTGTGGTTTTGCAGAAAACTGCGTCCGCGTCTACCAAAAGATGCATGCGCATGCTTAAAACGCGCTTTGGCACAAATCCATGTGCGGATGTTAAAAAGAGCAGCATCGGCATGCTTTTCACGTCGTTTGGTAGAAATCCACGCGCGCGTTCTGCCAAAAGCACCATTTGCATGCATATCGTGTGGTTTTGCAGAAAACTGCGTCCGCGTCTACCAAAAGATGCATGCGCATGCTTAAAACGCGTTTTGGCACAAATCCATGTGCGGGTGCTAAAAAGAGCAGCATCGGCATGCTTTTCACGTCGTTTGGTAGAAATCCACACGCGCGTTCTGCCAAAAGCACCATTTGCATGCATATCGTGTGGTTTTGCAGAAAACTGCGTCCGCGTCTACCAAAAGATGCATGCGCATGCTTAAAACGCGTTTTGGCACAAATCCATGTGCGGGTGCTAAAAAGAGCAGCATCGGCATGCTTTTCACGTCGTTTGGTAGAAATCCACACGCGCGTTCTGCCAAAAGCACCATTTGCATGCATATCGTGTGGTTTTGCAGAAAACTGCGTCCGCGTCTACCAAAAGATGCATGTGCATGCTAAAAACGCGTTTTGGCACAAATCCATGTGCGGGTGCTAAAAAGAGCAGCATCGGCATGCTTTTCACGTCGTTTGGTAGAAATCCATGCGCGCGTTCTGCCAAAAGCACCATTTGCATGCCTATCGTGTGGTTTTGCAGAAAACTGCGTCCGCGTCTACCAAAAGATGCATGCGCATGCTTAAAACGCGCTTTGGCACAAATCCATGTGCGGATGTTAAAAAGAGCAGCATCGGCATGCTTTTCACGTCGTTTGCTAGAAATCCACGCGCGCGTTCTGCCAAAAGCACCATTTGCATGCATATCGTGTGGTTTTGCAGAAAACTGCGTCCGCGTCTACCAAAAGATGCATGCGCATGCTTAAAACGCGTTTTGGCACAAATCCATGTGCGGGTGCTAAAAAGAGCAGCATCGGCATGCTTTTCACGTCGTTTGGTAGAAATCCATGCGCGCGTTCTGCCAAAAGCACCATTTGCATGCCTATCGTGTGGTTTTGCAGAAAACTGCGTCCGCGTCTACCAAAAGATGCATGCGCATGCTTAAAACGCGTTTTGGCACAAATCCATGTGCGAATGTTAAAAAGAGCAGCATCGGCATGCTTTTCACGTCGTTTGGTAGAAATCCACGCGCGCGTTCTGCCAAAAGCACCATTTGCATGCATATCGTGTGGTTTTGCAGAAAACTGCGTCCGCGTCTACCAAAAGATGCATGCGCATGCTTAAAACGCGTTTTGGCACAAATCCATGTGCGGGTGCTAAAAAGAGCAGCATCGGCATGCTTTTCACGTCGTTTGGTAGAAATCCACACGCGCGTTCTGCAAAAAGCACCATTTGCATGCCTATCGTGTGGTTTTGCAGAAAACTGCGTCCGCGTCTACCAAAAGATGCATGCGCATGCTTAAAACGCGCTTTGGCACAAATCCATGTTCGGATGTTAAAAATAGCAGCATCGGCATGCTTTTCACGTCGTTTGGTAGAAATCCACGCGCGCGTTCTGCCAAAAGCACCATTTGCATGCATATCGTGTGGTTTTGCAGAAAACTGCGTCCGCGTCTACCAAAAGATGCATGCGCATGCTTAAAACGCGTTTTGGCACAAATCCATGTGCGGGTGCTAAAAAGAGCAGCATCGGCATGCTTTTCACGTCGTTTGGTAGAAATCCACACGCGCGTTCTGCCAAAAGCACCATTTGCATGCCTATCGTGTGGTTTTGCAGAAAACTGCGTCCGCGTCTACCAAAAGATGCATGCGCATGCTTAAAACGCGCTTTGGCACAAATCCATGTGCGGATGTTAAAAAGAGCAGCATCGGCATGCTTTTCACGTCGTTTGGTAGAAATCCACACGCGCGTTCTGCCAAAAGCACCATTTGCATGCATATCGTGTGGTTTTGCAGAAAACTGCGTCCGCGTCTACCAAAAGATGCATGTGCATGCTAAAAACGCGTTTTGGCACAAATCCATGTGCGGGTGCTAAAAAGAGCAGCATCGGCATGCTTTTCACGTCGTTTGGTAGAAATCCATGCGCGCGTTCTGCCAAAAGCACCATTTGCATGCCTATCGTGTGGTTTTGCAGAAAACTGCGTCCGCGTCTACCAAAAGATGCATGCGCATGCTTAAAACGCGCTTTGGCACAAATCCATGTGCGGATGTTAAAAAGAGCAGCATCGGCATGCTTTTCACGTCGTTTGGTAGAAATCCACACGCGCGTTCTGCCAAAAGCACCATTTGCATGCATATCGTGTGGTTTTGCAGAAAACTGCGTCCGCGTCTACCAAAAGATGCATGTGCATGCTAAAAACGCGTTTTGGCACAAATCCATGTGCGGGTGCTAAAAAGAGCAGCATCGGCATGCTTTTCACGTCGTTTGGTAGAAATCCACACGCGCGTTCTGCAAAAAGCACCATTTGCATGCCTATCGTGTGGTTTTGCAGAAAACTGCGTCCGCGTCTACCAAAAGATGCATGCGCATGCTTAAAACGCGCTTTGGCACAAATCCATGTGCGGATGTTAAAAAGAGCAGCATCGGCATGCTTTTCACGTCGTTTGCTAGAAATCCACGCGCGCGTTCTGCCAAAAGCACCATTTGCATGCATATCGTGTGGTTTTGCAGAAAACTGCGTCCGCGTCTACCAAAAGATGCATGCGCATGCTTAAAACGCGTTTTGGCACAAATCCATGTGCGGGTGCTAAAAAGAGCAGCATCGGCATGCTTTTCACGTCGTTTGGTAGAAATCCACACGCGCGTTCTGCCAAAAGCACCATTTGCATGCCTATCGTGTGGTTTTGCAGAAAACTGCGTCCGCGTCTACCAAAAGATGCATGCGCATGCTTAAAACGCGCTTTGGCACAAATCCATGTGCGGATGTTAAAAAGAGCAGCATCGGCATGCTTTTCACGTCGTTTGGTAGAAATCCACACGCGCGTTCTGCCAAAAGCACCATTTGCATGCATATCGTGTGGTTTTGCAGAAAACTGCGTCCGCGTCTACCAAAAGATGCATGTGCATGCTAAAAACGCGTTTTGGCACAAATCCATGTGCGGATGTTAAAAAGAGCAGCATCGGCATGCTTTTCACGTCGTTTGGTAGAAATCCACACGCGCGTTCTGCCAAAAGCACCATTTGCATGCATATCGTGTGGTTTTGCAGAAAACTGCGTCCGCGTCTACCAAAAGATGCATGTGCATGCTAAAAACGCGTTTTGGCACAAATCCATGTGCGGGTGCTAAAAAGAGCAGCATCGGCATGCTTTTCACGTCGTTTGGTAGAAATCCACACGCGCGTTCTGCCAAAAGCACCATTTGCATGCCTATCGTGTGGTTTTGCAGAAAACTGCGTCCGCGTCTACCAAAAGATGCATGCGCATGCTTAAAACGCGCTTTGGCACAAATCCATGTGCGGATGTTAAAAAGAGCAGCATCGGCATGCTTTTCACGTCGTTTGGTAGAAATCCACACGCGCGTTCTGCCAAAAGCACCATTTGCATGCATATCGTGTGGTTTTGCAGAAAACTGCGTCCGCGTCTACCAAAAGATGCATGTGCATGCTAAAAACGCGTTTTGGCACAAATCCATGTGCGGATGTTAAAAAGAGCAGCATCGGCATGCTTTTCACGTCGTTTGGTAGAAATCCACACGCGCGTTCTGCCAAAAGCACCATTTTCATGCATATCGTGTGGTTTTGCAGAAAACTGCGTCCGCGTCTACCAAAAGATGCATGTGCATGCTAAAAACGCGTTTTGGCACAAATCCATGTGCGGGTGCTAAAAAGAGCAGCATCGGCATGCTTTTCACGTCGTTTGGTAGAAATCCACGCGCGCGTTCTGCCAAAAGCACCATTTGCATGCCTATCGTGTGGTTTTGCAGAAAACTGCGTCCGCGTCTACCAAAAGATGCATGCGCATGCTTAAAACGCGTTTTGGCACAAATCCATGTGCGGATGTTAAAAAGAGCAGCATCGGCATGCTTTTCACGTCGTTTGGTAGAAATCCACGCGCGCGTTCTGCCAAAAGCACCATTTGCATGCATATCGTGTGGTTTTGCAGAAAACTGCGTCCGCGTCTACCAAAAGATGCATGCGCATGCTTAAAACGCGTTTTGGCACAAATCCATGTGCGGGTGCTAAAAAGAGCAGCATCGGCATGCTTTTCACGTCGTTTGGTAGAAATCCACACGCGCGTTCTGCCAAAAGCACCATTTGCATGCCTATCGTGTGGTTTTGCAGAAAACTGCGTCCGCGTCTACCAAAAGATGCATGCGCATGCTTAAAACGCGCTTTGGCACAAATCCATGTGCGGATGTTAAAAAGAGCAGCATCGGCATGCTTTTCACGTCGTTTGGTAGAAATCCACGCGCGCGTTCTGCCAAAAGCACCATTTGCATGCATATCGTGTGGTTTTGCAGAAAACTGCGTCCGCGTCTACCAAAAGATGCATGCGCATGCTTAAAACGCGTTTTGGCACAAATCCATGTGCGGGTGCTAAAAAGAGCAGCATCGGCATGCTTTTCACGTCGTTTGGTAGAAATCCACACGCGCGTTCTGCCAAAAGCACCATTTGCATGCATATCGTGTGGTTTTGCAGAAAACTGCGTCCGCGTCTACCAAAAGATGCATGCGCATGCTTAAAACGCGCTTTGGCACAAATCCATGTGCGGGTGCTAAAAAGAGCAGCATCGGCATGCTTTTCACGTCGTTTGGTAGAAATCCACACGCGCGTTCTGCCAAAAGCACCATTTGCATGCCTATCGTGTGGTTTTGCAGAAAACTGCGTCCGCGTCTACCAAAAGATGCATGCGCATGCTTAAAACGCGTTTTGGCACAAATCCATGTGCGGGTGCTAAAAAGAGCAGCATCGGCATGCTTTTCACGTCGTTTGGTAGAAATCCACACGCGCGTTCTGCCAAAAGCACCATTTGCATGCATATCGTGTGGTTTTGCAGAAAACTGCGTCCGCGTCTACCAAAAGATGCATGTGCATGCTAAAAACGCGTTTTGGCACAAATCCATGTGCGGGTGCTAAAAAGAGCAGCATCGGCATGCTTTTCACGTCGTTTGGTAGAAATCCACGCGCGCGTTCTGCCAAAAGCACCATTTGCATGCATATCGTGTGGTTTTGCAGAAAACTGCGTCCGCGTCTACCAAAAGATGCATGCGCATGCTTAAAACGCGTTTTGGCACAAATCCATGTGCGGGTGCTAAAAAGAGCAGCATCGGCATGCTTTTCACGTCGTTTGGTAGAAATCCACACGCGCGTTCTGCAAAAAGCACCATTTGCATGCCTATCGTGTGGTTTTGCAGAAAACTGCGTCCGCGTCTACCAAAAGATGCATGCGCATGCTTAAAACGCGCTTTGGCACAAATCCATGTTCGGATGTTAAAAAGAGCAGCATCGGCATGCTTTTCACGTCGTTTGGTAGAAATCCACGCGCGCGTTCTGCCAAAAGCACCATTTGCATGCATATCGTGTGGTTTTGCAGAAAACTGCGTCCGCGTCTACCAAAAGATGCATGCGCATGCTTAAAACGCGTTTTGGCACAAATTCATGTGCGGGTGCTAAAAAGAGCAGCATCGGCATGCTTTTCACGTCGTTTGGTAGAAATCCACACGCGCGTTCTGCCAAAAGCACCATTTGCATGCCTATCGTGTGGTTTTGCAGAAAACTGCGTCCGCGTCTACCAAAAGATGCATGCGCATGCTTAAAACGCGCTTTGGCACAAATCCATGTTCGGATGTTAAAAAGAGCAGCATCGGCATGCTTTTCACGTCGTTTGGTAGAAATCCACGCGCGCGTTCTGCCAAAAGCACCATTTGCATGCATATCGTGTGGTTTTGCAGAAAACTGCGTCCGCGTCTACCAAAAGATGCATGCGCATGCTTAAAACGCGCTTTGGCACAAATCCATGTGCGGATGTTAAAAAGAGCAGCATCGGCATGCTTTTCACGTCGTTTGGTAGAAATCCACGCGCGCGTTCTGCCAAAAGCACCATTTGCATGCATATCGTGTGGTTTTGCAGAAAACTGCGTCCGCGTCTACCAAAAGATGCATGCGCATGCTTAAAACGCGTTTTGGCACAAATCCATGTGCGGGTGCTAAAAAGAGCAGCATCGGCATGCTTTTCACGTCGTTTGGTAGAAATCCACACGCGCGTTCTGCCAAAAGCACCATTTGCATGCATATCGTGTGGTTTTGCAGAAAACTGCGTCCGCGTCTACCAAAAGATGCATGTGCATGCTAAAAACGCGTTTTGGCACAAATCCATGTGCGGATGTTAAAAAGAGCAGCATCGGCATGCTTTTCACGTCGTTTGGTAGAAATCCACACGCGCGTTCTGCCAAAAGCACCATTTGCATGCATATCGTGTGGTTTTGCAGAAAACTGCGTCCGCGTCTACCAAAAGATGCATGCGCATGCTTAAAACGCGCTTTGGCACAAATCCATGTGCGGGTGCTAAAAAGAGCAGCATCGGCATGCTTTTCACGTCGTTTGGTAGAAATCCACACGCGCGTTCTGCCAAAAGCACCATTTGCATGCCTATCGTGTGGTTTTGCAGAAAACTGCGTCCGCGTCTACCAAAACATGCATGCGCATGCTTAAAACGCGTTTTGGCACAAATCCATGTGCGGGTGCTAAAAAGAGCAGCATCGGCATGCTTTTCACGTCGTTTGGTAGAAATCCACACGCGCGTTCTGCCAAAAGCACCATTTGCATGCATATCGTGTGGTTTTGCAGAAAACTGCGTCCGCGTCTACCAAAAGATGCATGCGCATGCTTAAAACGCGTTTTGGCACAAATCCATGTGCGGGTGCTAAAAAGAGCAGCATCGGCATGCTTTTCACGTCGTTTGGTAGAAATCCACACGCGCGTTCTGCCAAAAGCACCATTTGCATGCATATCGTGTGGTTTTGCAGAAAACTGCGTCCGCGTCTACCAAAAGATGCATGCGCATGCTTAAAACGCGCTTTGGCACAAATCCATGTGCGGGTGCTAAAAAGAGCAGCATCGGCATGCTTTTCACGTCGTTTGGTAGAAATCCACACGCGCGTTCTGCCAAAAGCACCATTTGCATGCCTATCGTGTGGTTTTGCAGAAAACTGCGTCCGCGTCTACCAAAACATGCATGCGCATGCTTAAAACGCGTTTTGGCACAAATCCATGTGCGGGTGCTAAAAAGAGCAGCATCGGCATGCTTTTCACGTCGTTTGGTAGAAATCCACACGCGCGTTCTGCCAAAAGCACCATTTGCATGCATATCGTGTGGTTTTGCAGAAAACTGCGTCCGCGTCTACCAAAAGATGCATGTGCATGCTAAAAACGCGTTTTGGCACAAATCCATGTGCGGGTGCTAAAAAGAGCAGCATCGGCATGCTTTTCACGTCGTTTGGTAGAAATCCATGCGCGCGTTCTGCCAAAAGCACCATTTGCATGCCTATCGTGTGGTTTTGCAGAAAACTGCGTCCGCGTCTACCAAAAGATGAATGCGCATGCTTAAAACGCGTTTTGGCACAAATCCATGTGCGGATGTTAAAAAGAGCAGCATCGGCATGCTTTTCACGTCGTTTGGTAGAAATCCACGCGCGCGTTCTGCCAAAAGCACCATTTGCATGCATATCGTGTGGTTTTGCAGAAAACTGCGTCCGCGTCTACCAAAAGATGCATGCGCATGCTTAAAACGCGTTTTGGCACAAATCCATGTGCGGGTGCTAAAAAGAGCAGCATCGGCATGCTTTTCACGTCGTTTGGTAGAAATCCACACGCGCGTTCTGCAAAAAGCACCATTTGCATGCCTATCGTGTGGTTTTGCAGAAAACTGCGTCCGCGTCTACCAAAAGATGCATGCGCATGCTTAAAACGCGCTTTGGCACAAATCCATGTGCGGATGTTAAAAAGAGCAGCATCGGCATGCTTTTCACGTCGTTTGGTAGAAATCCACGCGCGCGTTCTGCCAAAAGCACCATTTGCATGCATATCGTGTGGTTTTGCAGAAAACTGCGTCCGCGTCTACCAAAAGATGCATGCGCATGCTTAAAACGCGTTTTGGCACAAATCCATGTGCGGGTGCTAAAAAGAGCAGCATCGGCATGCTTTTCACGTCGTTTGGTAGAAATCCACACGCGCGTTCTGCCAAAAGCACCATTTGCATGCCTATCGTGTGGTTTTGCAGAAAACTGCGTCCGCGTCTACCAAAAGATGCATGCGCATGCTTAAAACGCGCTTTGGCACAAATCCATGTGCGGATGTTAAAAAGAGCAGCATCGGCATGCTTTTCACGTCGTTTGGTAGAAATCCACACGCGCGTTCTGCCAAAAGCACCATTTGCATGCATATCGTGTGGTTTTGCAGAAAACTGCGTCCGCGTCTACCAAAAGATGCATGTGCATGCTAAAAACGCGTTTTGGCACAAATCCATGTGCGGATGTTAAAAAGAGCAGCATCGGCATGCTTTTCACGTCGTTTGGTAGAAATCCACACGCGCGTTCTGCCAAAAGCACCATTTGCATGCATATCGTGTGGTTTTGCAGAAAACTGCGTCCGCGTCTACCAAAAGATGCATGTGCATGCTAAAAACGCGTTTTGGCACAAATCCATGTGCGGGTGCTAAAAAGAGCAGCATCGGCATGCTTTTCACGTCGTTTGGTAGAAATCCACACGCGCGTTCTGCCAAAAGCACCATTTGCATGCCTATCGTGTGGTTTTGCAGAAAACTGCGTCCGCGTCTACCAAAAGATGCATGCGCATGCTTAAAACGCGCTTTGGCACAAATCCATGTGCGGATGTTAAAAAGAGCAGCATCGGCATGCTTTTCACGTCGTTTGGTAGAAATCCACACGCGCGTTCTGCCAAAAGCACCATTTGCATGCATATCGTGTGGTTTTGCAGAAAACTGCGTCCGCGTCTACCAAAAGATGCATGTGCATGCTAAAAACGCGTTTTGGCACAAATCCATGTGCGGATGTTAAAAAGAGCAGCATCGGCATGCTTTTCACGTCGTTTGGTAGAAATCCACACGCGCGTTCTGCCAAAAGCACCATTTGCATGCATATCGTGTGGTTTTGCAGAAAACTGCGTCCGCGTCTACCAAAAGATGCATGTGCATGCTAAAAACGCGTTTTGGCACAAATCCATGTGCGGGTGCTAAAAAGAGCAGCATCGGCATGCTTTTCACGTCGTTTGGTAGAAATCCACACGCGCGTTCTGCCAAAAGCACCATTTGCATGCCTATCGTGTGGTTTTGCAGAAAACTGCGTCCGCGTCTACCAAAAGATGCATGCGCATGCTTAAAACGCGCTTTGGCACAAATCCATGTGCGGATGTTAAAAAGAGCAGCATCGGCATGCTTTTCACGTCGTTTGGTAGAAATCCACACGCGCGTTCTGCCAAAAGCACCATTTGCATGCATATCGTGTGGTTTTGCAGAAAACTGCGTCCGCGTCTACCAAAAGATGCATGTGCATGCTAAAAACGCGTTTTGGCACAAATCCATGTGCGGATGTTAAAAAGAGCAGCATCGGCATGCTTTTCACGTCGTTTGGTAGAAATCCACACGCGCGTTCTGCCAAAAGCACCATTTTCATGCATATCGTGTGGTTTTGCAGAAAACTGCGTCCGCGTCTACCAAAAGATGCATGTGCATGCTAAAAACGCGTTTTGGCACAAATCCATGTGCGGGTGCTAAAAAGAGCAGCATCGGCATGCTTTTCACGTCGTTTGGTAGAAATCCACGCGCGCGTTCTGCCAAAAGCACCATTTGCATGCCTATCGTGTGGTTTTGCAGAAAACTGCGTTCGCGTCTACCAAAAGATGCATGCGCATGCTTAAAAACGCGTTTTGGCACAAATCCATGTGCGGATGTTAAAAAGAGCAGCATCGGCATGCTTTTCACGTCGTTTGGTAGAAATCCACGCGCGCGTTCTGCCAAAAGCACCATTTGCATGCATATCGTGTGGTTTTGCAGAAAACTGCGTCCGCGTCTACCAAAAGATGCATGCGCATGCTTAAAACGCGTTTTGGCACAAATCCATGTGCGGGTGCTAAAAAGAGCAGCATCGGCATGCTTTTCACGTCGTTTGGTAGAAATCCACACGCGCGTTCTGCCAAAAGCACCATTTGCATGCCTATCGTGTGGTTTTGCAGAAAACTGCGTCCGCGTCTACCAAAAGATGCATGCGCATGCTTAAAACGCGCTTTGGCACAAATCCATGTGCGGATGTTAAAAAGAGCAGCATCGGCATGCTTTTCACGTCGTTTGGTAGAAATCCACGCGCGCGTTCTGCCAAAAGCACCATTTGCATGCATATCGTGTGGTTTTGCAGAAAACTGCGTCCGCGTCTACCAAAAGATGCATGCGCATGCTTAAAACGCGTTTTGGCACAAATCCATGTGCGGGTGCTAAAAAGAGCAGCATCGGCATGCTTTTCACGTCGTTTGGTAGAAATCCACACGCGCGTTCTGCCAAAAGCACCATTTGCATGCATATCGTGTGGTTTTGCAGAAAACTGCGTCCGCGTCTACCAAAAGATGCATGCGCATGCTTAAAACGCGCTTTAGCACAAATCCATGTGCGGGTGCTAAAAAGAGCAGCATCGGCATGCTTTTCACGTCGTTTGGTAGAAATCCACACGCGCGTTCTGCCAAAAGCACCATTTGCATGCCTATCGTGTGGTTTTGCAGAAAACTGCGTCCGCGTCTACCAAAAGATGCATGCGCATGCTTAAAACGCGTTTTGGCACAAATCCATGTGCGGGTGCTAAAAAGAGCAGCATCGGCATGCTTTTCACGTCGTTTGGTAGAAATCCACACGCGCGTTCTGCCAAAAGCACCATTTGCATGCATATCGTGTGGTTTTGCAGAAAACTGCGTCCGCGTCTACCAAAAGATGCATGTGCATGCTAAAAACGCGTTTTGGCACAAATCCATGTGCGGGTGCTAAAAAGAGCAGCATCGGCATGCTTTTCACGTCGTTTGGTAGAAATCCATGCGCGCGTTCTGCCAAAAGCACCATTTGCATGCCTATCGTGTGGTTTTGCAGAAAACTGCGTCCGCGTCTACCAAAAGATGCATGCGCATGCTTAAAACGCGTTTTGGCACAAATCCATGTGCGGATGTTAAAAAGAGCAGCATCGGCATGCTTTTCACGTCGTTTGGTAGAAATCCACGCGCGCGTTCTGCCAAAAGCACCATTTGCATGCATATCGTGTGGTTTTGCAGAAAACTGCGTCCGCGTCTACCAAAAGATGCATGCGCATGCTTAAAACGCGCTTTGGCACAAATCCATGTGCGGATGTTAAAAAGAGCAGCATCGGCATGCTTTTCACGTCGTTTGGTAGAAATCCACACGCGCGTTCTGCCAAAAGCACCATTTGCATGCATATCGTGTGGTTTTGCAGAAAACTGCGTCCGCGTCTACCAAAAGATGCATGTGCATGCTAAAAACGCGTTTTGGCACAAATCCATGTGCGGATGTTAAAAAGAGCAGCATCGGCATGCTTTTCACGTCGTTTGGTAGAAATCCACACGCGCGTTCTGCCAAAAGCACCATTTGCATGCATATCGTGTGGTTTTGCAGAAAACTGCGTCCGCGTCTACCAAAAGATGCATGCGCATGCTTAAAACGCGCTTTGGCACAAATCCATGTGCGGGTGCTAAAAAGAGCAGCATCGGCATGCTTTTCACGTCGTTTGGTAGAAATCCACACGCGCGTTCTGCCAAAAGCACCATTTGCATGCCTATCGTGTGGTTTTGCAGAAAACTGCGTCCGCGTCTACCAAAACATGCATGCGCATGCTTAAAACGCGTTTTGGCACAAATCCATGTGCGGGTGCTAAAAAGAGCAGCATCGGCATGCTTTTCACGTCGTTTGGTAGAAATCCACACGCGCGTTCTGCCAAAAGCACCATTTGCATGCATATCGTGTGGTTTTGCAGAAAACTGCGTCCGCGTCTACCAAAAGATGCATGTGCATGCTAAAAACGCGTTTTGGCACAAATCCATGTGCGGGTGCTAAAAAGAGCAGCATCGGCATGCTTTTCACGTCGTTTGGTAGAAATCCATGCGCGCGTTCTGCCAAAAGCACCATTTGCATGCCTATCGTGTGGTTTTGCAGAAAACTGCGTCCGCGTCTACGAAAAGATGCATGCGCATGCTTAAAACGCGTTTTGGCACAAATCCATGTGCGGATGTTAAAAAGAGCAGCATCGGCATGCTTTTCACGTCGTTTGGTAGAAATCCACGCGCGCGTTCTGCCAAAAGCACCATTTGCATGCATATCGTGTGGTTTTGCAGAAAACTGCGTCCGCGTCTACCAAAAGATGCATGCGCATGCTTAAAACGCGTTTTGGCACAAATCCATGTGCGGGTGCTAAAAAGAGCAGCATCGGCATGCTTTTCACGTCGTTTGGTAGAAATCCACACGCGCGTTCTGCAAAAAGCACCATTTGCATGCCTATCGTGTGGTTTTGCAGAAAACTGCGTCCGCGTCTACCAAAAGATGCATGCGCATGCTTAAAACGCGCTTTGGCACAAATCCATGTGCGGATGTTAAAAAGAGCAGCATCGGCATGCTTTTCACGTCGTTTGGTAGAAATCCACGCGCGCGTTCTGCCAAAAGCACCATTTGCATGCATATCGTGTGGTTTTGCAGAAAACTGCGTCCGCGTCTACCAAAAGATGCATGTGCATGCTAAAAACGCGTTTTGGCACAAATCCATGTGCGGATGTTAAAAAGAGCAGCATCGGCATGCTTTTCACGTCGTTTGGTAGAAATCCACGCGCGCGTTCTGCCAAAAGCACCATTTGCATGCATATCGTGTGGTTTTGCAGAAAACTGCGTCCGCGTCTACCAAAAGATGCATGCGCATGCTTAAAACGCGTTTTGGCACAAATCCATGTGCGGATGTTAAAAAGAGCAGCATCGGCATGCTTTTCACGTCGTTTGGTAGAAATCCACACGCGCGTTCTGCCAAAAGCACCATTTGCATGCATATCGTGTAGTTTTGCAGAAAACTGCGTCCGCGTCTACCAAAAGATGCATGCGCATGCTAAAAACGCGTTTTGGCACAAATCCATGTGCGGATGTTAAAAAGAGCAGCATCGGCATGCTTTTCACGTCGTTTGGTAGAAATCCACACGCGCGTTCTGCCAAAAGCACCATTTGCATGCATATCGTGTGGTTTTGCAGAAAACTGCGTCCGCGTCTACCAAAAGATGCATGTGCATGCTAAAAACGCGTTTTGGCACAAATCCATGTGCGGGTGCTAAAAAGAGCAGCATCGGCATGCTTTTCACGTCGTTTGGTAGAAATCCACACGCGCGTTCTGCCAAAAGCACCATTTGCATGCATATCGTGTGGTTTTGCAGAAAACTGCGTCCGCGTCTACCAAAAGATGCATGCGCATGCTTAAAACGCGCTTTGGCACAAATCCATGTGCGGGTGCTAAAAAGAGCAGCATCGGCATGCTTTTCACGTCGTTTGGTAGAAATCCACACGCGCGTTCTGCCAAAAGCACCATTTGCATGCATATCGTGTGGTTTTGCAGAAAACTGCGTCCGCGTCTACCAAAAGATGCATGCGCATGCTTAAAACGCGTTTTGGCACAAATCCATGTGCGGGTGCTAAAAAGAGCAGCATCGGCATGCTTTTCACGTCGTTTGGTAGAAATCCACACGCGCGTTCTGCAAAAAGCACCATTTGCATGCCTATCGTGTGGTTTTGCAGAAAACTGCGTCCGCGTCTACCAAAAGATGCATGCGCATGCTTAAAACGCGCTTTGGCACAAATCCATGTTCGGATGTTAAAAAGAGCAGCATCGGCATGCTTTTCACGTCGTTTGGTAGAAATCCACGCGCGCGTTCTGCCAAAAGCACCATTTGCATGCATATCGTGTGGTTTTGCAGAAAACTGCGTCCGCGTCTACCAAAAGATGCATGCGCATGCTTAAAACGCGTTTTGGCACAAATTCATGTGCGGGTGCTAAAAAGAGCAGCATCGGCATGCTTTTCACGTCGTTTGGTAGAAATCCACACGCGCGTTCTGCCAAAAGCACCATTTGCATGCCTATCGTGTGGTTTTGCAGAAAACTGCGTCCGCGTCTACCAAAAGATGCATGCGCATGCTTAAAACGCGTTTTGGCACAAATCCATGTGCGGGTGCTAAAAAGAGCAGCATCGGCATGCTTTTCACGTCGTTTGGTAGAAATCCACACGCGCGTTCTGCCAAAAGCACCATTTGCATGCCTATCGTGTGGTTTTGCAGAAAACTGCGTCCGCGTCTACCAAAAGATGCATGCGCATGCTTAAAACGCGCTTTGGCACAAATCCATGTGCGGATGTTAAAAAGAGCAGCATCGGCATGCTTTTCACGTCGTTTGGTAGAAATCCACACGCGCGTTCTGCCAAAAGCACCATTTGCATGCATATCGTGTGGTTTTGCAGAAAACTGCGTCCGCGTCTACCAAAAGATGCATGTGCATGCTAAAAACGCGTTTTGGCACAAATCCATGTGCGGATGTTAAAAAGAGCAGCATCGGCATGCTTTTCACGTCGTTTGGTAGAAATCCACACGCGCGTTCTGCCAAAAGCACCATTTGCATGCATATCGTGTGGTTTTGCAGAAAACTGCGTCCGCGTCTACCAAAAGATGCATGCGCATGCTTAAAACGCGCTTTGGCACAAATCCATGTGCGGGTGCTAAAAAGAGCAGCATCGGCATGCTTTTCACGTCGTTTGGTAGAAATCCACACGCGCGTTCTGCCAAAAGCACCATTTGCATGCCTATCGTGTGGTTTTGCAGAAAACTGCGTCCGCGTCTACCAAAACATGCATGCGCATGCTTAAAACGCGTTTTGGCACAAATCCATGTGCGGGTGCTAAAAAGAGCAGCATCGGCATGCTTTTCACGTCGTTTGGTAGAAATCCACACGCGCGTTCTGCCAAAAGCACCATTTGCATGCATATCGTGTGGTTTTGCAGAAAACTGCGTCCGCGTCTACCAAAAGATGCATGCGCATGCTTAAAACGCGTTTTGGCACAAATCCATGTGCGGGTGCTAAAAAGAGCAGCATCGGCATGCTTTTCACGTCGTTTGGTAGAAATCCACACGCGCGTTCTGCCAAAAGCACCATTTGCATGCATATCGTGTGGTTTTGCAGAAAACTGCGTCCGCGTCTACCAAAAGATGCATGCGCATGCTTAAAACGCGCTTTGGCACAAATCCATGTGCGGGTGCTAAAAAGAGCAGCATCGGCATGCTTTTCACGTCGTTTGGTAGAAATCCACACGCGCGTTCTGCCAAAAGCACCATTTGCATGCCTATCGTGTGGTTTTGCAGAAAACTGCGTCCGCGTCTACCAAAACATGCATGCGCATGCTTAAAACGCGTTTTGGCACAAATCCATGTGCGGGTGCTAAAAAGAGCAGCATCGGCATGCTTTTCACGTCGTTTGGTAGAAATCCACACGCGCGTTCTGCCAAAAGCACCATTTGCATGCATATCGTGTGGTTTTGCAGAAAACTGCGTCCGCGTCTACCAAAAGATGCATGTGCATGCTAAAAACGCGTTTTGGCACAAATCCATGTGCGGGTGCTAAAAAGAGCAGCATCGGCATGCTTTTCACGTCGTTTGGTAGAAATCCATGCGCGCGTTCTGCCAAAAGCACCATTTGCATGCCTATCGTGTGGTTTTGCAGAAAACTGCGTCCGCGTCTACCAAAAGATGAATGCGCATGCTTAAAACGCGTTTTGGCACAAATCCATGTGCGGATGTTAAAAAGAGCAGCATCGGCATGCTTTTCACGTCGTTTGGTAGAAATCCACGCGCGCGTTCTGCCAAAAGCACCATTTGCATGCATATCGTGTGGTTTTGCAGAAAACTGCGTCCGCGTCTACCAAAAGATGCATGCGCATGCTTAAAACGCGTTTTGGCACAAATCCATGTGCGGGTGCTAAAAAGAGCAGCATCGGCATGCTTTTCACGTCGTTTGGTAGAAATCCACACGCGCGTTCTGCAAAAAGCACCATTTGCATGCCTATCGTGTGGTTTTGCAGAAAACTGCGTCCGCGTCTACCAAAAGATGCATGCGCATGCTTAAAACGCGCTTTGGCACAAATCCATGTGCGGATGTTAAAAAGAGCAGCATCGGCATGCTTTTCACGTCGTTTGGTAGAAATCCACGCGCGCGTTCTGCCAAAAGCACCATTTGCATGCATATCGTGTGGTTTTGCAGAAAACTGCGTCCGCGTCTACCAAAAGATGCATGCGCATGCTTAAAACGCGTTTTGGCACAAATCCATGTGCGGGTGCTAAAAAGAGCAGCATCGGCATGCTTTTCACGTCGTTTGGTAGAAATCCACACGCGCGTTCTGCCAAAAGCACCATTTGCATGCCTATCGTGTGGTTTTGCAGAAAACTGCGTCCGCGTCTACCAAGAGATGCATGCGCATGCTTAAAACGCGCTTTGGCACAAATCCATGTGCGGATGTTAAAAAGAGCAGCATCGGCATGCTTTTCACGTCGTTTGGTAGAAATCCACACGCGCGTTCTGCCAAAAGCACCATTTGCATGCATATCGTGTGGTTTTGCAGAAAACTGCGTCCGCGTCTACCAAAAGATGCATGTGCATGCTAAAAACGCGTTTTGGCACAAATCCATGTGCGGATGTTAAAAAGAGCAGCATCGGCATGCTTTTCACGTCGTTTGGTAGAAATCCACACGCGCGTTCTGCCAAAAGCACCATTTGCATGCATATCGTGTGGTTTTGCAGAAAACTGCGTCCGCGTCTACCAAAAGATGCATGTGCATGCTAAAAACGCGTTTTGGCACAAATCCATGTGCGGGTGCTAAAAAGAGCAGCATCGGCATGCTTTTCACGTCGTTTGGTAGAAATCCACACGCGCGTTCTGCCAAAAGCACCATTTGCATGCCTATCGTGTGGTTTTGCAGAAAACTGCGTCCGCGTCTACCAAAAGATGCATGCGCATGCTTAAAACGCGCTTTGGCACAAATCCATGTGCGGATGTTAAAAAGAGCAGCATCGGCATGCTTTTCACGTCGTTTGGTAGAAATCCACACGCGCGTTCTGCCAAAAGCACCATTTGCATGCATATCGTGTGGTTTTGCAGAAAACTGCGTCCGCGTCTACCAAAAGATGCATGTGCATGCTAAAAACGCGTTTTGGCACAAATCCATGTGCGGATGTTAAAAAGAGCAGCATCGGCATGCTTTTCACGTCGTTTGGTAGAAATCCACACGCGCGTTCTGCCAAAAGCACCATTTTCATGCATATCGTGTGGTTTTGCAGAAAACTGCGTCCGCGTCTACCAAAAGATGCATGTGCATGCTAAAAACGCGTTTTGGCACAAATCCATGTGCGGGTGCTAAAAAGAGCAGCATCGGCATGCTTTTCACGTCGTTTGGTAGAAATCCACGCGCGCGTTCTGCCAAAAGCACCATTTGCATGCCTATCGTGTGGTTTTGCAGAAAACTGCGTCCGCGTCTACCAAAAGATGCATGCGCATGCTTAAAACGCGTTTTGGCACAAATCCATGTGCGGATGTTAAAAAGAGCAGCATCGGCATGCTTTTCACGTCGTTTGGTAGAAATCCACGCGCGCGTTCTGCCAAAAGCACCATTTGCATGCATATCGTGTGGTTTTGCAGAAAACTGCGTCCGCGTCTACCAAAAGATGCATGCGCATGCTTAAAACGCGTTTTGGCACAAATCCATGTGCGGGTGCTAAAAAGAGCAGCATCGGCATGCTTTTCACGTCGTTTGGTAGAAATCCACACGCGCGTTCTGCCAAAAGCACCATTTGCATGCCTATCGTGTGGTTTTGCAGAAAACTGCGTCCGCGTCTACCAAAAGATGCATGCGCATGCTTAAAACGCGCTTTGGCACAAATCCATGTGCGGATGTTAAAAAGAGCAGCATCGGCATGCTTTTCACGTCGTTTGGTAGAAATCCACGCGCGCGTTCTGCCAAAAGCACCATTTGCATGCATATCGTGTGGTTTTGCAGAAAACTGCGTCCGCGTCTACCAAAAGATGCATGCGCATGCTTAAAACGCGTTTTGGCACAAATCCATGTGCGGGTGCTAAAAAGAGCAGCATCGGCATGCTTTTCACGTCGTTTGGTAGAAATCCACACGCGCGTTCTGCCAAAAGCACCATTTGCATGCATATCGTGTGGTTTTGCAGAAAACTGCGTCCGCGTCTACCAAAAGATGCATGCGCATGCTTAAAACGCGCTTTGGCACAAATCCATGTGCGGGTGCTAAAAAGAGCAGCATCGGCATGCTTTTCACGTCGTTTGGTAGAAATCCACACGCGCGTTCTGCCAAAAGCACCATTTGCATGCCTATCGTGTGGTTTTGCAGAAAACTGCGTCCGCGTCTACCAAAAGATGCATGCGCATGCTTAAAACGCGTTTTGGCACAAATCCATGTGCGGGTGCTAAAAAGAGCAGCATCGGCATGCTTTTCACGTCGTTTGGTAGAAATCCACACGCGCGTTCTGCCAAAAGCACCATTTGCATGCATATCGTGTGGTTTTGCAGAAAACTGCGTCCGCGTCTACCAAAAGATGCATGTGCATGCTAAAAACGCGTTTTGGCACAAATCCATGTGCGGGTGCTAAAAAGAGCAGCATCGGCATGCTTTTCACGTCGTTTGGTAGAAATCCATGCGCGCGTTCTGCCAAAAGCACCATTTGCATGCCTATCGTGTGGTTTTGCAGAAAACTGCGTCCGCGTCTACCAAAAGATGCATGCGCATGCTTAAAACGCGTTTTGGCACAAATCCATGTGCGGATGTTAAAAAGAGCAGCATCGGCATGCTTTTCACGTCGTTTGGTAGAAATCCACGCGCGCGTTCTGCCAAAAGCACCATTTGCATGCATATCGTGTGGTTTTGCAGAAAACTGCGTCCGCGTCTACCAAAAGATGCATGCGCATGCTTAAAACGCGTTTTGGCACAAATCCATGTGCGGGTGCTAAAAAGAGCAGCATCGGCATGCTTTTCACGTCGTTTGGTAGATATCCACACGCGCGTTCTGCAAAAAGCACCATTTGCATGCCTATCGTGTGGTTTTGCAGAAAACTGCGTCCGCGTCTACCAAAAGATGCATGCGCATGCTTAAAACGCGCTTTGGCACAAATCCATGTTCGGATGTTAAAAAGAGCAGCATCGGCATGCTTTTCACGTCGTTTGGTAGAAATCCACGCGCGCGTTCTGCCAAAAGCACCATTTGCATGCATATCGTGTGGTTTTGCAGAAAACTGCGTCCGCGTCTACCAAAAGATGCATGCGCATGCTTAAAACGCGTTTTGGCACAAATTCATGTGCGGGTGCTAAAAAGAGCAGCATCGGCATGCTTTTCACGTCGTTTGGTAGAAATCCACACGCGCGTTCTGCCAAAAGCACCATTTGCATGCCTATCGTGTGGTTTTGCAGAAAACTGCGTCCGCGTCTACCAAAAGATGCATGCGCATGCTTAAAACGCGTTTTGGCACAAATCCATGTGCGGGTGCTAAAAAGAGCAGCATCGGCATGCTTTTCACGTCGTTTGGTAGAAATCCACACGCGCGTTCTGCCAAAAGCACCATTTGCATGCCTATCGTGTGGTTTTGCAGAAAACTGCGTCCGCGTCTACCAAAAGATGCATGCGCATGCTTAAAACGCGCTTTGGCACAAATCCATGTGCGGATGTTAAAAAGAGCAGCATCGGCATGCTTTTCACGTCGTTTGGTAGAAATCCACACGCGCGTTCTGCCAAAAGCACCATTTGCATGCATATCGTGTGGTTTTGCAGAAAACTGCGTCCGCGTCTACCAAAAGATGCATGTGCATGCTAAAAACGCGTTTTGGCACAAATCCATGTGCGGATGTTAAAAAGAGCAGCATCGGCATGCTTTTCACGTCGTTTGGTAGAAATCCACACGCGCGTTCTGCCAAAAGCACCATTTGCATGCATATCGTGTGGTTTTGCAGAAAACTGCGTCCGCGTCTACCAAAAGATGCATGCGCATGCTTAAAACGCGCTTTGGCACAAATCCATGTGCGGGTGCTAAAAAGAGCAGCATCGGCATGCTTTTCACGTCGTTTGGTAGAAATCCACACGCGCGTTCTGCCAAAAGCACCATTTGCATGCCTATCGTGTGGTTTTGCAGAAAACTGCGTCCGCGTCTACCAAAACATGCATGCGCATGCTTAAAACGCGTTTTGGCACAAATCCATGTGCGGGTGCTAAAAAGAGCAGCATCGGCATGCTTTTCACGTCGTTTGGTAGAAATCCACACGCGCGTTCTGCCAAAAGCACCATTTGCATGCATATCGTGTGGTTTTGCAGAAAACTGCGTCCGCGTCTACCAAAAGATGCATGTGCATGCTAAAAACGCGTTTTGGCACAAATCCATGTGCGGGTGCTAAAAAGAGCAGCATCGGCATGCTTTTCACGTCGTTTGGTAGAAATCCATGCGCGCGTTCTGCCAAAAGCACCATTTGCATGCCTATCGTGTGGTTTTGCAGAAAACTGCGTCCGCGTCTACCAAAAGATGCATGCGCATGCTTAAAACGCGTTTTGGCACAAATCCATGTGCGGATGTTAAAAAGAGCAGCATCGGCATGCTTTTCACGTCGTTTGGTAGAAATCCACGCGCGCGTTCTGCCAAAAGCACCATTTGCATGCATATCGTGTGGTTTTGCAGAAAACTGCGTCCGCGTCTACCAAAAGATGCATGCGCATGCTTAAAACGCGTTTTGGCACAAATCCATGTGCGGGTGCTAAAAAGAGCAGCATCGGCATGCTTTTCACGTCGTTTGGTAGAAATCCACACGCGCGTTCTGCAAAAAGCACCATTTGCATGCCTATCGTGTGGTTTTGCAGAAAACTGCGTCCGCGTCTACCAAAAGATGCATGCGCATGCTTAAAACGCGCTTTGGCACAAATCCATGTGCGGATGTTAAAAAGAGCAGCATCGGCATGCTTTTCACGTCGTTTGGTAGAAATCCACGCGCGCGTTCTGCCAAAAGCACCATTTGCATGCCTATCGTGTGGTTTTGCAGAAAACTGCGTCCGCGTCTACCAAAAGATGCATGCGCATGCTTAAAACGCGCTTTGGCACAAATCCATGTGCGGATGTTAAAAAGAGCAGCATCGGCATGCTTTTCACGTCGTTTGGTAGAAATCCACACGCGCGTTCTGCCAAAAGCACCATTTGCATGCATATCGTGTGGTTTTGCAGAAAACTGCGTCCGCGTCTACCAAAAGATGCATGCGCATGCTAAAAACGCGTTTTGGCACAAATCCATGTGCGGATGTTAAAAAGAGCAGCATCGGCATGCTTTTCACGTCGTTTGGTAGAAATCCACACGCGCGTTCTGCCAAAAGCACCATTTGCATGCATATCGTGTGGTTTTGCAGAAAACTGCGTCCGCGTCTACCAAAAGATGCATGTGCATGCTAAAAACGCGTTTTGGCACAAATCCATGTGCGGATGTTAAAAAGAGCAGCATCGGCATGCTTTTCACGTCGTTTGGTAGAAATCCACACGCGCGTTCTGCCAAAAGCACCATTTGCATGCATATCGTGTGGTTTTGCAGAAAACTGCGTCCGCGTCTACCAAAAGATGCATGTGCATGCTAAAAACGCGTTTTGGCACAAATCCATGTGCGGATGTTAAAAAGAGCAGCATCGGCATGCTTTTCACGTCGTTTGGTAGAAATCCACACGCGCGTTCTGCCAAAAGCACCATTTGCATGCATATCGTGTGGTTTTGCAGAAAACTGCGTCCGCGTCTACCAAAAGATGCATGTGCATGCTAAAAACGCGTTTTGGCACAAATCCATGTGCGGATGTTAAAAAGAGCAGCATCGGCATGCTTTTCACGTCGTTTGGTAGAAATCCACGCGCGCGTTCTGCCAAAAGCACCATTTGCATGCATATCGTGTGGTTTTGCAGAAAACTGCGTCCGCGTCTACCAAAAGATGCATGCGCATGCTTAAAACGCGTTTTGGCACAAATCCATGTGCGGGTGCTAAAAAGAGCAGCATCGGCATGCTTTTCACGTCGTTTGGTAGAAATCCACACGCGCGTTCTGCAAAAAGCACCATTTGCATGCCTATCGTGTGGTTTTGCAGAAAACTGCGTCTACCAAAAGATGCATGCGCATGCTTAAAACGCGTTTTGGCACAAATCCATGTGCGGATGTTAAAAAGAGCAGCATCGGCATGCTTTTCACGTCGTTTGGTAGAAATCCACGCGCGCGTTCTGCCAAAAGCACCATTTGCATGCATATCGTGTGGTTTTGCAGAAAACTGCGTCCGCGTCTACCAAAAGATGCATGCGCATGCTTAAAACGCGCTTTGGCACAAATCCATGTGCGGGTGCTAAAAAGAGCAGCATCGGCATGCTTTTCACGTCGTTTGGTAGAAATCCACACGCGCGTTCTGCCAAAAGCACCATTTGCATGCCTATCGTGTGGTTTTGCAGAAAACTGCGTCCGCGTCTACCAAAACATGCATGCGCATGCTTAAAACGCGCTTTGGCACAAATCCATGTGCGGATGTTAAAAAGAGCAGCATCGGCATGCTTTTCACGTCGTTTGGTAGAAATCCACACGCGCGTTCTGCAAAAAGCACCATTTGCATGCCTATCGTGTGGTTTTGCAGAAAACTGCGTCTACCAAAAGATGCATGCGCATGCTTAAAACGCGTTTTGGCACAAATCCATGTGCGGATGTTAAAAAGAGCAGCATCGGCATGCTTTTCACGTCGTTTGGTAGAAATCCACACGCGCGTTCTGCCAAAAGCACCATTTGCATGCATATCGTGTGGTTTTGCAGAAAACTGCGTCCGCGTCTAACAAAAGATGCATGCGCATGCTTAAAACGCGCTTTGGCACAAATCCATGTGCGGGTGCTAAAAAGAGCAGCATCGGCATGCTTTTCACGTCGTTTGGTAGAAATCCACACGCGCGTTCTGCCAAAAGCACCATTTGCATGCCTATCGTGTGGTTTTGCAGAAAACTGCGTCCGCGTCTACCAAAACATGCATGCGCATGCTTAAAACGCGTTTTGGCACAAATCCATGTGCGGGTGCTAAAAAGAGCAGCATCGGCATGCTTTTCACGTCGTTTGGTAGAAATCCACACGCGCGTTCTGCCAAAAGCACCATTTGCATGCATATCGTGTGGTTTTGCAGAAAACTGCGTCCGCGTCTACCAAAAGATGCATGTGCATGCTAAAAACGCGTTTTGGCACAAATCCATGTGCGGGTGCTAAAAAGAGCAGCATCGGCATGCTTTTCACGTCGTTTGGTAGAAATCCATGCGCGCGTTCTGCCAAAAGCACCATTTGCATGCCTATCGTGTGGTTTTGCAGAAAACTGCGTCCGCGTCTACCAAAAGATGAATGCGCATGCTTAAAACGCGTTTTGGCACAAATCCATGTGCGGATGTTAAAAAGAGCAGCATCGGCATGCTTTTCACGTCGTTTGGTAGAAATCCACGCGCGCGTTCTGCCAAAAGCACCATTTGCATGCATATCGTGTGGTTTTGCAGAAAACTGCGTCCGCGTCTACCAAAAGATGCATGCGCATGCTTAAAACGCGTTTTGGCACAAATCCATGTGCGGGTGCTAAAAAGAGCAGCATCGGCATGCTTTTCACGTCGTTTGGTAGAAATCCACACGCGCGTTCTGCAAAAAGCACCATTTGCATGCCTATCGTGTGGTTTTGCAGAAAACTGCGTCCGCGTCTACCAAAAGATGCATGCGCATGCTTAAAACGCGCTTTGGCACAAATCCATGTGCGGATGTTAAAAAGAGCAGCATCGGCATGCTTTTCACGTCGTTTGGTAGAAATCCACGCGCGCGTTCTGCCAAAAGCACCATTTGCATGCATATCGTGTGGTTTTGCAGAAAACTGCGTCCGCGTCTACCAAAAGATGCATGCGCATGCTTAAAACGCGTTTTGGCACAAATCCATGTGCGGGTGCTAAAAAGAGCAGCATCGGCATGCTTTTCACGTCGTTTGGTAGAAATCCACACGCGCGTTCTGCCAAAAGCACCATTTGCATGCCTATCGTGTGGTTTTGCAGAAAACTGCGTCCGCGTCTACCAAAAGATGCATGCGCATGCTTAAAACGCGCTTTGGCACAAATCCATGTGCGGATGTTAAAAAGAGCAGCATCGGCATGCTTTTCACGTCGTTTGGTAGAAATCCACACGCGCGTTCTGCCAAAAGCACCATTTGCATGCATATCGTGTGGTTTTGCAGAAAACTGCGTCCGCGTCTACCAAAAGATGCATGTGCATGCTAAAAACGCGTTTTGGCACAAATCCATGTGCGGGTGCTAAAAAGAGCAGCATCGGCATGCTTTTCACGTCGTTTGGTAGAAATCCACACGCGCGTTCTGCCAAAAGCACCATTTGCATGCATATCGTGTGGTTTTGCAGAAAACTGCGTCCGCGTCTACCAAAAGATGCATGTGCATGCTAAAAACGCGTTTTGGCACAAATCCATGTGCGGGTGCTAAAAAGAGCAGCATCGGCATGCTTTTCACGTCGTTTGGTAGAAATCCATGCGCGCGTTCTGCCAAAAGCACCATTTGCATGCCTATCGTGTGGTTTTGCAGAAAACTGCGTCCGCGTCTACCAAAAGATGAATGCGCATGCTTAAAACGCGTTTTGGCACAAATCCATGTGCGGATGTTAAAAAGAGCAGCATCGGCATGCTTTTCACGTCGTTTGGTAGAAATCCACGCGCGCGTTCTGCCAAAAGCACCATTTGCATGCATATCGTGTGGTTTTGCAGAAAACTGCGTCCGCGTCTACCAAAAGATGCATGCGCATGCTTAAAACGCGTTTTGGCACAAATCCATGTGCGGGTGCTAAAAAGAGCAGCATCGGCATGCTTTTCACGTCGTTTGGTAGAAATCCACACGCGCGTTCTGCAAAAAGCACCATTTGCATGCCTATCGTGTGGTTTTGCAGAAAACTGCGTCCGCGTCTACCAAAAGATGCATGCGCATGCTTAAAACGCGCTTTGGCACAAATCCATGTGCGGATGTTAAAAAGAGCAGCATCGGCATGCTTTTCACGTCGTTTGGTAGAAATCCACGCGCGCGTTCTGCCAAAAGCACCATTTGCATGCATATCGTGTGGTTTTGCAGAAAACTGCGTCCGCGTCTACCAAAAGATGCATGCGCATGCTTAAAACGCGTTTTGGCACAAATCCATGTGCGGGTGCTAAAAAGAGCAGCATCGGCATGCTTTTCACGTCGTTTGGTAGAAATCCACACGCGCGTTCTGCCAAAAGCACCATTTGCATGCCTATCGTGTGGTTTTGCAGAAAACTGCGTCCGCGTCTACCAAAAGATGCATGCGCATGCTTAAAACGCGCTTTGGCACAAATCCATGTGCGGATGTTAAAAAGAGCAGCATCGGCATGCTTTTCACGTCGTTTGGTAGAAATCCACACGCGCGTTCTGCCAAAAGCACCATTTGCATGCATATCGTGTGGTTTTGCAGAAAACTGCGTCCGCGTCTACCAAAAGATGCATGTGCATGCTAAAAACGCGTTTTGGCACAAATCCATGTGCGGATGTTAAAAAGAGCAGCATCGGCATGCTTTTCACGTCGTTTGGTAGAAATCCACACGCGCGTTCTGCCAAAAGCACCATTTGCATGCATATCGTGTGGTTTTGCAGAAAACTGCGTCCGCGTCTACCAAAAGATGCATGTGCATGCTAAAAACGCGTTTTGGCACAAATCCATGTGCGGGTGCTAAAAAGAGCAGCATCGGCATGCTTTTCACGTCGTTTGGTAGAAATCCACACGCGCGTTCTGCCAAAAGCACCATTTGCATGCCTATCGTGTGGTTTTGCAGAAAACTGCGTCCGCGTCTACCAAAAGATGCATGCGCATGCTTAAAACGCGCTTTGGCACAAATCCATGTGCGGATGTTAAAAAGAGCAGCATCGGCATGCTTTTCACGTCGTTTGGTAGAAATCCACACGCGCGTTCTGCCAAAAGCACCATTTGCATGCATATCGTGTGGTTTTGCAGAAAACTGCGTCCGCGTCTACCAAAAGATGCATGTGCATGCTAAAAACGCGTTTTGGCACAAATCCATGTGCGGATGTTAAAAAGAGCAGCATCGGCATGCTTTTCACGTCGTTTGGTAGAAATCCACACGCGCGTTCTGCCAAAAGCACCATTTTCATGCATATCGTGTGGTTTTGCAGAAAACTGCGTCCGCGTCTACCAAAAGATGCATGTGCATGCTAAAAACGCGTTTTGGCACAAATCCATGTGCGGGTGCTAAAAAGAGCAGCATCGGCATGCTTTTCACGTCGTTTGGTAGAAATCCACGCGCGCGTTCTGCCAAAAGCACCATTTGCATGCCTATCGTGTGGTTTTGCAGAAAACTGCGTCCGCGTCTACCAAAAGATGCATGCGCATGCTTAAAACGCGTTTTGGCACAAATCCATGTGCGGATGTTAAAAAGAGCAGCATCGGCATGCTTTTCACGTCGTTTGGTAGAAATCCACGCGCGCGTTCTGCCAAAAGCACCATTTGCATGCATATCGTGTGGTTTTGCAGAAAACTGCGTCCGCGTCTACCAAAAGATGCATGCGCATGCTTAAAACGCGTTTTGGCACAAATCCATGTGCGGGTGCTAAAAAGAGCAGCATCGGCATGCTTTTCACGTCGTTTGGTAGAAATCCACACGCGCGTTCTGCCAAAAGCACCATTTGCATGCCTATCGTGTGGTTTTGCAGAAAACTGCGTCCGCGTCTACCAAAAGATGCATGCGCATGCTTAAAACGCGCTTTGGCACAAATCCATGTGCGGATGTTAAAAAGAGCAGCATCGGCATGCTTTTCACGTCGTTTGGTAGAAATCCACGCGCGCGTTCTGCCAAAAGCACCATTTTCATGCATATCGTGTGGTTTTGCAGAAAACTGCGTCCGCGTCTACCAAAAGATGCATGCGCATGCTTAAAACGCGTTTTGGCACAAATCCATGTGCGGGTGCTAAAAAGAGCAGCATCGGCATGCTTTTCACGTCGTTTGGTAGAAATCCACACGCGCGTTCTGCCAAAAGCACCATTTGCATGCATATCGTGTGGTTTTGCAGAAAACTGCGTCCGCGTCTACCAAAAGATGCATGCGCATGCTTAAAACGCGCTTTGGCACAAATCCATGTGCGGGTGCTAAAAAGAGCAGCATCGGCATGCTTTTCACGTCGTTTGGTAGAAATCCACACGCGCGTTCTGCCAAAAGCACCATTTGCATGCCTATCGTGTGGTTTTGCAGAAAACTGCGTCCGCGTCTACCAAAAGATGCATGCGCATGCTTAAAACGCGTTTTGGCACAAATCCATGTGCGGGTGCTAAAAAGAGCAGCATCGGCATGCTTTTCACGTCGTTTGGTAGAAATCCACACGCGCGTTCTGCCAAAAGCACCATTTGCATGCATATCGTGTGGTTTTGCAGAAAACTGCGTCCGCGTCTACCAAAAGATGCATGTGCATGCTAAAAACGCGTTTTGGCACAAATCCATGTGCGGGTGCTAAAAAGAGCAGCATCGGCATGCTTTTCACGTCGTTTGGTAGAAATCCATGCGCGCGTTCTGCCAAAAGCACCATTTGCATGCCTATCGTGTGGTTTTGCAGAAAACTGCGTCCGCGTCTACCAAAAGATGCATGCGCATGCTTAAAACGCGTTTTGGCACAAATCCATGTGCGGATGTTAAAAAGAGCAGCATCGGCATGCTTTTCACGTCGTTTGGTAGAAATCCACGCGCGCGTTCTGCCAAAAGCACCATTTGCATGCATATCGTGTGGTTTTGCAGAAAACTGCGTCCGCGTCTACCAAAAGATGCATGCGCATGCTTAAAACGCGTTTTGGCACAAATCCATGTGCGGGTGCTAAAAAGAGCAGCATCGGCATGCTTTTCACGTCGTTTGGTAGAAATCCACACGCGCGTTCTGCAAAAAGCACCATTTGCATGCCTATCGTGTGGTTTTGCAGAAAACTGCGTCCGCGTCTACCAAAAGATGCATGCGCATGCTTAAAACGCGCTTTGGCACAAATCCATGTTCGGATGTTAAAAAGAGCAGCATCGGCATGCTTTTCACGTCGTTTGGTAGAAATCCACGCGCGCGTTCTGCCAAAAGCACCATTTGCATGCATATCGTGTGGTTTTGCAGAAAACTGCGTCCGCGTCTACCAAAAGATGCATGCGCATGCTTAAAACGCGTTTTGGCACAAATTCATGTGCGGGTGCTAAAAAGAGCAGCATCGGCATGCTTTTCACGTCGTTTGGTAGAAATCCACACGCGCGTTCTGCCAAAAGCACCATTTGCATGCCTATCGTGTGGTTTTGCAGAAAACTGCGTCCGCGTCTACCAAAAGATGCATGCGCATGCTTAAAACGCGTTTTGGCACAAATCCATGTGCGGGTGCTAAAAAGAGCAGCATCGGCATGCTTTTCACGTCGTTTGGTAGAAATCCACACGCGCGTTCTGCCAAAAGCACCATTTGCATGCCTATCGTGTGGTTTTGCAGAAAACTGCGTCCGCGTCTACCAAAAGATGCATGCGCATGCTTAAAACGCGCTTTGGCACAAATCCATGTGCGGATGTTAAAAAGAGCAGCATCGGCATGCTTTTCACGTCGTTTGGTAGAAATCCACACGCGCGTTCTGCCAAAAGCACCATTTGCATGCATATCGTGTGGTTTTGCAGAAAACTGCGTCCGCGTCTACCAAAAGATGCATGTGCATGCTAAAAACGCGTTTTGGCACAAATCCATGTGCGGATGTTAAAAAGAGCAGCATCGGCATGCTTTTCACGTCGTTTGGTAGAAATCCACACGCGCGTTCTGCCAAAAGCACCATTTGCATGCATATCGTGTGGTTTTGCAGAAAACTGCGTCCGCGTCTACCAAAAGATGCATGCGCATGCTTAAAACGCGCTTTGGCACAAATCCATGTGCGGATGTTAAAAAGAGCAGCATCGGCATGCTTTTCACGTCGTTTGGTAGAAATCCACACGCGCGTTCTGCCAAAAGCACCATTTGCATGCATATCGTGTGGTTTTGCAGAAAACTGCGTCTACCAAAAGATGCATGTGCATGCTAAAAACGCGTTTTGGCACAAATCCATGGGCGGATGTTAAAAAGAGCAGCGTCGGCATGCTTTTCACGTCGTTTGGTAGAAATCCACATGCGCGTTCTGCCAAAAGCACCATTTGCATGCATATCGTGTGGTTTTGCAGAAAACTGCGTCCGCGTCTACCAAAAGATGCATGTGCATGCTAAAAACGCGTTTTGGCACAAATCCATGTGCGGGTGCTAAAAAGAGCAGCATCGGCATGCTTTTCACGTCGTTTGGTAGAAATCCATGCGCGCGTTCTGCCAAAAGCACCATTTGCATGCCTATCGTGTGGTTTTGCAGAAAACTGCGTCCGCGTCTACCAAAAGATGCATGCGCATGCTTAAAACGCGTTTTGGCACAAATCCATGTGCGGATGTTAAAAAGAGCAGCATCGGCATGCTTTTCACGTCGTTTGGTAGAAATCCACGGGCGCGTTCTGCCAAAAGCACCATTTGCATGCATATCGTGTGGTTTTGCAGAAAACTGCGTCCGCGTCTACCAAAAGATGCATGCGCATGCTTAAAACGCGTTTTGGCACAAATCCATGTACGGGTGCTAAAAAGAGCAGCATCGGCATGCTTTTCACGTCGTTTGGTAGAAATCCACACGCGCGTTCTGCAAAAAGCACCATTTGCATGCCTATCGTGTGGTTTTGCAGAAAACTGCGTCCGCGTCTACCAAAAGATGCATGCGCATGCTTAAAAC
This sequence comes from Dermacentor variabilis, assembly GCF_050947875.1. NCBI lineage: Eukaryota > Metazoa > Arthropoda > Arachnida > Ixodida > Ixodidae > Dermacentor > Dermacentor variabilis. Next base: position 124,049 of record NW_027460850.1, read on the forward strand.
GCGTTTTGGCACAAATCCATGTGCGGGTGCTAAAAAGAGCAGCATCGGCATGCTTTTCACGTCGTTTGGTAGAAATCCACACGCGCGTTCTGCCAAAAGCACCATTTGCATGCCTATCGTGTGGTTTTGCAGAAAACTGCGTCCGCGTCTACCAAAAGATGCATGCGCATGCTTAAAACGCGTTTTGGCACAAATCCATGTGCGGGTGCTAAAAAGAGCAGCATCGGCATGCTTTTCACGTCGTTTGGTAGAAATCCACACGCGCGTTCTGCAAAAAGCACCATTTGCATGCCTATCGTGTGGTTTTGCAGAAAACTGCGTCCGCGTCTACCAAAAGATGCATGCGCATGCTTAAAACGCGCTTTGGCACAAATCCATGTGCGGATGTTAAAAAGAGCAGCATCGGCATGCTTTTCACGTCGTTTGGTAGAAATCCACGCGCGCGTTCTGCCAAAAGCACCATTTGCATGCATATCGTGTGGTTTTGCAGAAAACTGCGTCCGCGTCTACCAAAAGATGCATGCGCATGCTTAAAACGCGTTTTGGCACAAATCCATGTGCGGGTGCTAAAAAGAGCAGCATCGGCATGCTTTTCACGTCGTTTGGTAGAAATCCACACGCGCGTTCTGCCAAAAGCACCATTTGCATGCCTATCGTGTGGTTTTGCAGAAAACTGCGTCCGCGTCTACCAAAAGATGCATGCGCATGCTTAAAACGCGCTTTGGCACAAATCCATGTGCGGATGTTAAAAAGAGCAGCATCGGCATGCTTTTCACGTCGTTTGGTAGAAATCCACACGCGCGTTCTGCCAAAAGCACCATTTGCATGCATATCGTGTGGTTTTGCAGAAAACTGCGTCCGCGTCTACCAAAAGATGCATGTGCATGCTAAAAACGCGTTTTGGCACAAATCCATGTGCGGATGTTAAAAAGAGCAGCATCGGCATGCTTTTCACGTCGTTTGGTAGAAATCCACACGCGCGTTCTGCCAAAAGCACCATTTGCATGCATATCGTGTGGTTTTGCAGAAAACTGCGTCCGCGTCTACCAAAAGATGCATGTGCATGCTAAAAACGCGTTTTGGCACAAATCCATGTGCGGGTGCTAAAAAGAGCAGCATCGGCATGCTTTTCACGTCGTTTGGTAGAAATCCACACGCGCGTTCTGCCAAAAGCACCATTTGCATGCCTATCGTGTGGTTTTGCAGAAAACTGCGTCCGCGTCTACCAAAAGATGCATGCGCATGCTTAAAACGCGCTTTGGCACAAATCCATGTGCGGATGTTAAAAAGAGCAGCATCGGCATGCTTTTCACGTCGTTTGGTAGAAATCCACACGCGCGTTCTGCCAAAAGCACCATTTGCATGCATATCGTGTGGTTTTGCAGAAAACTGCGTCCGCGTCTACCAAAAGATGCATGTGCATGCTAAAAACGCGTTTTGGCACAAATCCATGTGCGGATGTTAAAAAGAGCAGCATCGGCATGCTTTTCACGTCGTTTGGTAGAAATCCACACGCGCGTTCTGCCAAAAGCACCATTTTCATGCATATCGTGTGGTTTTGCAGAAAACTGCGTCCGCGTCTACCAAAAGATGCATGTGCATGCTAAAAACGCGTTTTGGCACAAATCCATGTGCGGGTGCTAAAAAGAGCAGCATCGGCATGCTTTTCACGTCGTTTGGTAGAAATCCACGCGCGCGTTCTGCCAAAAGCACCATTTGCATGCCTATCGTGTGGTTTTGCAGAAAACTGCGTCCGCGTCTACCAAAAGATGCATGCGCATGCTTAAAACGCGTTTTGGCACAAATCCATGTGCGGATGTTAAAAAGAGCAGCATCGGCATGCTTTTCACGTCGTTTGGTAGAAATCCACGCGCGCGTTCTGCCAAAAGCACCATTTGCATGCATATCGTGTGGTTTTGCAGAAAACTGCGTCCGCGTCTACCAAAAGATGCATGCGCATGCTTAAAACGCGTTTTGGCACAAATCCATGTGCGGGTGCTAAAAAGAGCAGCATCGGCATGCTTTTCACGTCGTTTGGTAGAAATCCACACGCGCGTTCTGCCAAAAGCACCATTTGCATGCCTATCGTGTGGTTTTGCAGAAAACTGCGTCCGCGTCTACCAAAAGATGCATGCGCATGCTTAAAACGCGCTTTGGCACAAATCCATGTGCGGATGTTAAAAAGAGCAGCATCGGCATGCTTTTCACGTCGTTTGGTAGAAATCCACGCGCGCGTTCTGCCAAAAGCACCATTTGCATGCATATCGTGTGGTTTTGCAGAAAACTGCGTCCGCGTCTACCAAAAGATGCATGCGCATGCTTAAAACGCGTTTTGGCACAAATCCATGTGCGGGTGCTAAAAAGAGCAGCATCGGCATGCTTTTCACGTCGTTTGGTAGAAATCCACACGCGCGTTCTGCCAAAAGCACCATTTGCATGCATATCGTGTGGTTTTGCAGAAAACTGCGTCCGCGTCTACCAAAAGATGCATGCGCATGCTTAAAACGCGCTTTGGCACAAATCCATGTGCGGGTGCTAAAAAGAGCAGCATCGGCATGCTTTTCACGTCGTTTGGTAGAAATCCACACGCGCGTTCTGCCAAAAGCACCATTTGCATGCCTATCGTGTGGTTTTGCAGAAAACTGCGTCCGCGTCTACCAAAAGATGCATGCGCATGCTTAAAACGCGTTTTGGCACAAATCCATGTGCGGGTGCTAAAAAGAGCAGCATCGGCATGCTTTTCACGTCGTTTGGTAGAAATCCACACGCGCGTTCTGCCAAAAGCACCATTTGCATGCATATCGTGTGGTTTTGCAGAAAACTGCGTCCGCGTCTACCAAAAGATGCATGTGCATGCTAAAAACGCGTTTTGGCACAAATCCATGTGCGGGTGCTAAAAAGAGCAGCATCGGCATGCTTTTCACGTCGTTTGGTAGAAATCCATGCGCGCGTTCTGCCAAAAGCACCATTTGCATGCCTATCGTGTGGTTTTGCAGAAAACTGCGTCCGCGTCTACCAAAAGATGCATGCGCATGCTTAAAACGCGTTTTGGCACAAATCCATGTGCGGATGTTAAAAAGAGCAGCATCGGCATGCTTTTCACGTCGTTTGGTAGAAATCCACGCGCGCGTTCTGCCAAAAGCACCATTTGCATGCATATCGTGTGGTTTTGCAGAAAACTGCGTCCGCGTCTACCAAAAGATGCATGCGCATGCTTAAAACGCGTTTTGGCACAAATCCATGTGCGGGTGCTAAAAAGAGCAGCATCGGCATGCTTTTCACGTCGTTTGGTAGAAATCCACACGCGCGTTCTGCAAAAAGCACCATTTGCATGCCTATCGTGTGGTTTTGCAGAAAACTGCGTCCGCGTCTACCAAAAGATGCATGCGCATGCTTAAAACGCGCTTTGGCACAAATCCATGTTCGGATGTTAAAAAGAGCAGCATCGGCATGCTTTTCACGTCGTTTGGTAGAAATCCACGCGCGCGTTCTGCCAAAAGCACAATTTGCATGCATATCGTGTGGTTTTGCAGAAAACTGCGTCCGCGTCTACCAAAAGATGCATGCGCATGCTTAAAACGCGTTTTGGCACAAATTCATGTGCGGGTGCTAAAAAGAGCAGCATCGGCATGCTTTTCACGTCGTTTGGTAGAAATCCACACGCGCGTTCTGCCAAAAGCACCATTTGCATGCCTATCGTGTGGTTTTGCAGAAAACTGCGTCCGCGTCTACCAAAAGATGCATGCGCATGCTTAAAACGCGTTTTGGCACAAATCCATGTGCGGGTGCTAAAAAGAGCAGCATCGGCATGCTTTTCACGTCGTTTGGTAGAAATCCACACGCGCGTTCTGCCAAAAGCACCATTTGCATGCCTATCGTGTGGTTTTGCAGAAAACTGCGTCCGCGTCTACCAAAAGATGCATGCGCATGCTTAAAACGCGCTTTGGCACAAATCCATGTGCGGATGTTAAAAAGAGCAGCATCGGCATGCTTTTCACGTCGTTTGGTAGAAATCCACACGCGCGTTCTGCCAAAAGCACCATTTGCATGCATATCGTGTGGTTTTGCAGAAAACTGCGTCCGCGTCTACCAAAAGATGCATGTGCATGCTAAAAACGCGTTTTGGCACAAATCCATGTGCGGATGTTAAAAAGAGCAGCATCGGCATGCTTTTCACGTCGTTTGGTAGAAATCCACACGCGCGTTCTGCCAAAAGCACCATTTGCATGCATATCGTGTGGTTTTGCAGAAAACTGCGTCCGCGTCTACCAAAAGATGCATGCGCATGCTTAAAACGCGCTTTGGCACAAATCCATGTGCGGATGTTAAAAAGAGCAGCATCGGCATGCTTTTCACGTCGTTTGGTAGAAATCCACACGCGCGTTCTGCCAAAAGCACCATTTGCATGCATATCGTGTGGTTTTGCAGAAAACTGCGTCCGCGTCTACCAAAAGATGCATGTGCATGCTAAAAACGCGTTTTGGCACAAATCCATGGGCGGATGTTAAAAAGAGCAGCGTCGGCATGCTTTTCACGTCGTTTGGTAGAAATCCACACGCGCGTTCTGCCAAAAGCACCATTTGCATGCATATCGTGTGGTTTTGCAGAAAACTGCGTCCGCGTCTACCAAAAGATGCATGTGCATGCTAAAAACGCGTTTTGGCACAAATCCATGTGCGGGTGCTAAAAAGAGCAGCATCGGCATGCTTTTCACGTCGTTTGGTAGAAATCCATGCGCGCGTTCTGCCAAAAGCACCATTTGCATGCCTATCGTGTGGTTTTGCAGAAAACTGCGTCCGCGTCTACCAAAAGATGCATGCGCATGCTTAAAACGCGTTTTGGCACAAATCCATGTGCGGATGTTAAAAAGAGCAGCATCGGCATGCTTTTCACGTCGTTTGGTAGAAATCCACGCGCGCGTTCTGCCAAAAGCACCATTTGCATGCATATCGTGTGGTTTTGCAGAAAACTGCGTCCGCGTCTACCAAAAGATGCATGCGCATGCTTAAAACGCGTTTTGGCACAAATCCATGTACGGGTGCTAAAAAGAGCAGCATCGGCATGCTTTTCACGTCGTTTGGTAGAAATCCACACGCGCGTTCTGCAAAAAGCACCATTTGCATGCCTATCGTGTGGTTTTGCAGAAAACTGCGTCCGCGTCTACCAAAAGATGCATGCGCATGCTTAAAACGCGTTTTGGCACAAATCCATGTGCGGGTGCTAAAAAGAGCAGCATCGGCATGCTTTTCACGTCGTTTGGTAGAAATCCACACGCGCGTTCTGCCAAAAGCACCATTTGCATGCCTATCGTGTGGTTTTGCAGAAAACTGCGTCTACCAAAAGATGCATGCGCATGCTTAAAACGCGTTTTGGCACAAATCCATGTGCGGATGTTAAAAAGAGCAGCATCGGCATGCTTTTCACGTCGTTTGGTAGAAATCCACGCGCGCGTTCTGCCAAAAGCACCATTTGCATGCATATCGTGTGGTTTTGCAGAAAACTGCGTCCGCGTCTACCAAAAGATGCATGTGCATGCTAAAAACGCGTTTTGGCACAAATCCATGTGCGGATGTTAAAAAGAGCAGCATCGGCATGCTTTTCACGTCGTTTGGTAGAAATCCACGCGCGCGTTCTGCCAAAAGCACCATTTGCATGCATATCGTGTGGTTTTGCAGAAAACTGCGTCCGCGTCTACCAAAAGATGCATGCGCATGCTTAAAACGTGTTTTGGCACAAATCCATGTGCGGGTGCTAAAAAGAGCAGCATCGGCATGCTTTTCACGTCGTTTGGTAGAAATCCACACGCGCGTTCTGCCAAAAGCACCATTTGCATGCCTATCGTGTGGTTTTGCAGAAAACTGCGTCCGCGTCTACCAAAAGATGCATGCGCATGCTTAAAACGCGTTTTGGCACAAATCCATGTGCGGATGTTAAAAAGAGCAGCATCGGCATGCTTTTCACGTCGTTTGGTAGAAATCCACGCGCGCGTTCTGCCAAAAGCACCATTTGCATGCATATCGTGTGGTTTTGCAGAAAACTGCGTCCGCGTCTACCAAAAGATGCATGCGCATGCTTAAAACGCGTTTTGGCACAAATCCATGTGCGGGTGCTAAAAAGAGCAGCATCGGCATGCTTTTCACGTCGTTTGGTAGAAATCCACACGCGCGTTCTGCCAAAAGCACCATTTGCATGCCTATCGTGTGGTTTTGCAGAAAACTGCGTCCGCGTCTACCAAAAGATGCATGCGCATGCTTAAAACGCGCTTTGGCACAAATCCATGTGCGGATGTTAAAAAGAGCAGCATCGGCATGCTTTTCACGTCGTTTGGTAGAAATCCACGCGCGCGTTCTGCCAAAAGCACCATTTGCATGCATATCGTGTGGTTTTGCAGAAAACTGCGTCCGCGTCTACCAAAAGATGCATGCGCATGCTTAAAACGCGTTTTGGCACAAATCCATGTGCGGGTGCTAAAAAGAGCAGCATCGGCATGCTTTTCACGTCGTTTGGTAGAAATCCACACGCGCGTTCTGCAAAAAGCACCATTTGCATGCCTATCGTGTGGTTTTGCAGAAAACTGCGTCTACCAAAAGATGCATGCGCATGCTTAAAACGCGTTTTGGCACAAATCCATGTGCGGATGTTAAAAAGAGCAGCATCGGCATGCTTTTCACGTCGTTTGGTAGAAATCCACGCGCGCGTTCTGCCAAAAGCACCATTTGCATGCATATCGTGTGGTTTTGCAGAAAACTGCGTCCGCGTCTACCAAAAGATGCATGCGCATGCTTAAAACGCGTTTTGGCACAAATCCATGTGCGGGTGCTAAAAAGAGCAGCATCGGCATGCTTTTCACGTCGTTTGGTAGAAATCCACACGCGCGTTCTGCCAAAAGCACCATTTGCATGCCTATCGTGTGGTTTTGCAGAAAACTGCGTCCGCGTCTACCAAAAGATGCATGCGCATGCTTAAAACGCGCTTTGGCACAAATCCATGTGCGGATGTTAAAAAGAGCAGCATCGGCATGCTTTTCACGTCGTTTGGTAGAAATCCACACGCGCGTTCTGCCAAAAGCACCATTTGCATGCATATCGTGTGGTTTTGCAGAAAACTGCGTCCGCGTCTACCAAAAGATGCATGCGCATGCTTAAAACGCGCTTTGGCACAAATCCATGTGCGGATGTTAAAAAGAGCAGCATCGGCATGCTTTTCACGTCGTTTGGTAGAAATCCACGCGCGCGTTCTGCCAAAAGCACCATTTGCATGCATATCGTGTGGTTTTGCAGAAAACTGCGTCCGCGTCTACCAAAAGATGCATGCGCATGCTTAAAACGCGTTTTGGCACAAATCCATGTGCGGGTGCTAAAAAGAGCAGCATCGGCATGCTTTTCACGTCGTTTGGTAGAAATCCACACGCGCGTTCTGCCAAAAGCACCATTTGCATGCATATCGTGTGGTTTTGCAGAAAACTGCGTCCGCGTCTACCAAAAGATGCATGCGCATGCTTAAAACGCGTTTTGGCACAAATCCATGTGCGGGTGCTAAAAAGAGCAGCATCGGCATGCTTTTCACGTCGTTTGGTAGAAATCCACACGCGCGTTCTGCCAAAAGCACCATTTGCATGCATATCGTGTGGTTTTGCAGAAAACTGCGTCCGCGTCTACCAAAAGATGCATGCGCATGCTTAAAACGCGCTTTGGCACAAATCCATGTGCGGGTGCTAAAAAGAGCAGCATCGGCATGCTTTTCACGTCGTTTGGTAGAAATCCACACGCGCGTTCTGCCAAAAGCACCATTTGCATGCCTATCGTGTGGTTTTGCAGAAAACTGCGTCCGCGTCTACCAAAACATGCATGCGCATGCTTAAAACGCGTTTTGGCACAAATCCATGTGCGGGTGCTAAAAAGAGCAGCATCGGCATGCTTTTCACGTCGTTTGGTAGAAATCCACACGCGCGTTCTGCCAAAAGCACCATTTGCATGCATATCGTGTGGTTTTGCAGAAAACTGCGTCCGCGTCTACCAAAAGATGCATGTGCATGCTAAAAACGCGTTTTGGCACAAATCCATGTGCGGGTGCTAAAAAGAGCAGCATCGGCATGCTTTTCACGTCGTTTGGTAGAAATCCATGCGCGCGTTCTGCCAAAAGCACCATTTGCATGCCTATCGTGTGGTTTTGCAGAAAACTGCGTCCGCGTCTACCAAAAGATGCATGCGCATGCTTAAAACGCGTTTTGGCACAAATCCATGTGCGGATGTTAAAAAGAGCAGCATCGGCATGCTTTTCACGTCGTTTGGTAGAAATCCACGCGCGCGTTCTGCCAAAAGCACCATTTGCATGCATATCGTGTGGTTTTGCAGAAAACTGCGTCCGCGTCTACCAAAAGATGCATGCGCATGCTTAAAACGCGTTTTGGCACAAATCCATGTGCGGGTGCTAAAAAGAGCAGCATCGGCATGCTTTTCACGTCGTTTGGTAGAAATCCACACGCGCGTTCTGCAAAAAGCACCATTTGCATGCCTATCGTGTGGTTTTGCAGAAAACTGCGTCCGCGTCTACCAAAAGATGCATGCGCATGCTTAAAACGCGCTTTGGCACAAATCCATGTGCGGATGTTAAAAAGAGCAGCATCGGCATGCTTTTCACGTCGTTTGGTAGAAATCCACGCGCGCGTTCTGCCAAAAGCACCATTTGCATGCATATCGTGTGGTTTTGCAGAAAACTGCGTCCGCGTCTACCAAAAGATGCATGCGCATGCTTAAAACGCGTTTTGGCACAAATCCATGTGCGGGTGCTAAAAAGAGCAGCATCGGCATGCTTTTCACGTCGTTTGGTAGAAATCCACACGCGCGTTCTGCCAAAAGCACCATTTGCATGCCTATCGTGTGGTTTTGCAGAAAACTGCGTCCGCGTCTACCAAAAGATGCATGCGCATGCTTAAAACGCGCTTTGGCACAAATCCATGTGCGGATGTTAAAAAGAGCAGCATCGGCATGCTTTTCACGTCGTTTGGTAGAAATCCACACGCGCGTTCTGCCAAAAGCACCATTTGCATGCATATCGTGTGGTTTTGCAGAAAACTGCGTCCGCGTCTACCAAAAGATGCATGTGCATGCTAAAAACGCGTTTTGGCACAAATCCATGTGCGGATGTTAAAAAGAGCAGCATCGGCATGCTTTTCACGTCGTTTGGTAGAAATCCACACGCGCGTTCTGCCAAAAGCACCATTTGCATGCATATCGTGTGGTTTTGCAGAAAACTGCGTCCGCGTCTACCAAAAGATGCATGTGCATGCTAAAAACGCGTTTTGGCACAAATCCATGTGCGGGTGCTAAAAAGAGCAGCATCGGCATGCTTTTCACGTCGTTTGGTAGAAATCCACACGCGCGTTCTGCCAAAAGCACCATTTGCATGCCTATCGTGTGGTTTTGCAGAAAACTGCGTCCGCGTCTACCAAAAGATGCATGCGCATGCTTAAAACGCGCTTTGGCACAAATCCATGTGCGGATGTTAAAAAGAGCAGCATCGGCATGCTTTTCACGTCGTTTGGTAGAAATCCACACGCGCGTTCTGCCAAAAGCACCATTTGCATGCATATCGTGTGGTTTTGCAGAAAACTGCGTCTACCAAAAGATGCATGTGCATGCTAAAAACGCGTTTTGGCACAAATCCATGGGCGGATGTTAAAAAGAGCAGCGTCGGCATGCTTTTCACGTCGTTTGGTAGAAATCCACACGCGCGTTCTGCCAAAAGCACCATTTGCATGCATATCGTGTGGTTTTGCAGAAAACTGCGTCCGCGTCTACCAAAAGATGCATGTGCATGCTAAAAACGCGTTTTGGCACAAATCCATGTGCGGGTGCTAAAAAGAGCAGCATCGGCATGCTTTTCACGTCGTTTGGTAGAAATCCATGCGCGCGTTCTGCCAAAAGCACCATTTGCATGCCTATCGTGTGGTTTTGCAGAAAACTGCGTCCGCGTCTACCAAAAGATGCATGCGCATGCTTAAAACGCGTTTTGGCACAAATCCATGTGCGGATGTTAAAAAGAGCAGCATCGGCATGCTTTTCACGTCGTTTGGTAGAAATCCACGCGCGCGTTCTGCCAAAAGCACCATTTGCATGCATATCGTGTGGTTTTGCAGAAAACTGCGTCCGCGTCTACCAAAAGATGCATGCGCATGCTTAAAACGCGTTTTGGCACAAATCCATGTACGGGTGCTAAAAAGAGCAGCATCGGCATGCTTTTCACGTCGTTTGGTAGAAATCCACACGCGCGTTCTGCAAAAAGCACCATTTGCATGCCTATCGTGTGGTTTTGCAGAAAACTGCGTCCGCGTCTACCAAAAGATGCATGCGCATGCTTAAAACGCGTTTTGGCACAAATCCATGTGCGGGTGCTAAAAAGAGCAGCATCGGCATGCTTTTCACGTCGTTTGGTAGAAATCCACACGCGCGTTCTGCCAAAAGCACCATTTGCATGCCTATCGTGTGGTTTTGCAGAAAACTGCGTCCGCGTCTACCAAAAGATGCATGCGCATGCTTAAAACGCGTTTTGGCACAAATCCATGTGCGGGTGCTAAAAAGAGCAGCATCGGCATGCTTTTCACGTCGTTTGGTAGAAATCCACACGCGCGTTCTGCAAAAAGCACCATTTGCATGCCTATCGTGTGGTTTTGCAGAAAACTGCGTCCGCGTCTACCAAAAGATGCATGCGCATGCTTAAAACGCGCTTTGGCACAAATCCATGTGCGGATGTTAAAAAGAGCAGCATCGGCATGCTTTTCACGTCGTTTGGTAGAAATCCACGCGCGCGTTCTGCCAAAAGCACCATTTGCATGCATATCGTGTGGTTTTGCAGAAAACTGCGTCCGCGTCTACCAAAAGATGCATGCGCATGCTTAAAACGCGTTTTGGCACAAATCCATGTGCGGGTGCTAAAAAGAGCAGCATCGGCATGCTTTTCACGTCGTTTGGTAGAAATCCACACGCGCGTTCTGCCAAAAGCACCATTTGCATGCCTATCGTGTGGTTTTGCAGAAAACTGCGTCCGCGTCTACCAAAAGATGCATGCGCATGCTTAAAACGCGCTTTGGCACAAATCCATGTGCGGATGTTAAAAAGAGCAGCATCGGCATGCTTTTCACGTCGTTTGGTAGAAATCCACACGCGCGTTCTGCCAAAAGCACCATTTGCATGCATATCGTGTGGTTTTGCAGAAAACTGCGTCCGCGTCTACCAAAAGATGCATGTGCATGCTAAAAACGCGTTTTGGCACAAATCCATGTGCGGGTGCTAAAAAGAGCAGCATCGGCATGCTTTTCACGTCGTTTGGTAGAAATCCACACGCGCGTTCTGCCAAAAGCACCATTTGCATGCCTATCGTGTGGTTTTGCAGAAAACTGCGTCCGCGTCTACCAAAAGATGCATGCGCATGCTTAAAACGCGCTTTGGCACAAATCCATGTGCGGATGTTAAAAAGAGCAGCATCGGCATGCTTTTCACGTCGTTTGGTAGAAATCCACACGCGCGTTCTGCCAAAAGCACCATTTGCATGCATATCGTGTGGTTTTGCAGAAAACTGCGTCCGCGTCTACCAAAAGATGCATGTGCATGCTAAAAACGCGTTTTGGCACAAATCCATGTGCGGATGTTAAAAAGAGCAGCATCGGCATGCTTTTCACGTCGTTTGGTAGAAATCCACACGCGCGTTCTGCCAAAAGCACCATTTTCATGCATATCGTGTGGTTTTGCAGAAAACTGCGTCCGCGTCTACCAAAAGATGCATGTGCATGCTAAAAACGCGTTTTGGCACAAATCCATGTGCGGGTGCTAAAAAGAGCAGCATCGGCATGCTTTTCACGTCGTTTGGTAGAAATCCACGCGCGCGTTCTGCCAACAAGCACCATTTGCATGCCTATCGTGTGGTTTTGCAGAAAACTGCGTCCGCGTCTACCAAAAGATGCATGCGCATGCTTAAAACGCGTTTTGGCACAAATCCATGTGCGGATGTTAAAAAGAGCAGCATCGGCATGCTTTTCACGTCGTTTGGTAGAAATCCACGCGCGCGTTCTGCCAAAAGCACCATTTGCATGCATATCGTGTGGTTTTGCAGAAAACTGCGTCCGCGTCTACCAAAAGATGCATGCGCATGCTTAAAACGCGTTTTGGCACAAATCCATGTGCGGGTGCTAAAAAGAGCAGCATCGGCATGCTTTTCACGTCGTTTGGTAGAAATCCACACGCGCGTTCTGCCAAAAGCACCATTTGCATGCCTATCGTGTGGTTTTGCAGAAAACTGCGTCCGCGTCTACCAAAAGATGCATGCGCATGCTTAAAACGCGCTTTGGCACAAATCCATGTGCGGATGTTAAAAAGAGCAGCATCGGCATGCTTTTCACGTCGTTTGGTAGAAATCCACGCGCGCGTTCTGCCAAAAGCACCATTTGCATGCATATCGTGTGGTTTTGCAGAAAACTGCGTCCGCGTCTACCAAAAGATGCATGCGCATGCTTAAACGCGTTTTGGCACAAATCCATGTGCGGGTGCTAAAAAGAGCAGCATCGGCATGCTTTTCACGTCGTTTGGTAGAAATCCACACGCGCGTTCTGCCAAAAGCACCATTTGCATGCATATCGTGTGGTTTTGCAGAAAACTGCGTCCGCGTCTACCAAAAGATGCATGCGCATGCTTAAAACGCGCTTTGGCACAAATCCATGTGCGGGTGCTAAAAAGAGCAGCATCGGCATGCTTTTCACGTCGTTTGGTAGAAATCCACACGCGCGTTCTGCCAAAAGCACCATTTGCATGCCTATCGTGTGGTTTTGCAGAAAACTGCGTCCGCGTCTACCAAAAGATGCATGCGCATGCTTAAAACGCGTTTTGGCACAAATCCATGTGCGGGTGCTAAAAAGAGCAGCATCGGCATGCTTTTCACGTCGTTTGGTAGAAATCCACACGCGCGTTCTGCCAAAAGCACCATTTGCATGCATATCGTGTGGTTTTGCAGAAAACTGCGTCCGCGTCTACCAAAAGATGCATGTGCATGCTAAAAACGCGTTTTGGCACAAATCCATGTGCGGGTGCTAAAAAGAGCAGCATCGGCATGCTTTTCACGTCGTTTGGTAGAAATCCATGCGCGCGTTCTGCCAAAAGCACCATTTGCATGCCTATCGTGTGGTTTTGCAGAAAACTGCGTCCGCGTCTACCAAAAGATGCATGCGCATGCTTAAAACGCGTTTTGGCACAAATCCATGTGCGGATGTTAAAAAGAGCAGCATCGGCATGCTTTTCACGTCGTTTGGTAGAAATCCACGCGCGCGTTCTGCCAAAAGCACCATTTGCATGCATATCGTGTGGTTTTGCAGAAAACTGCGTCCGCGTCTACCAAAAGATGCATGCGCATGCTTAAAACGCGTTTTGGCACAAATCCATGTGCGGGTGCTAAAAAGAGCAGCATCGGCATGCTTTTCACGTCGTTTGGTAGAAATCCACACGCGCGTTCTGCAAAAAGCACCATTTGCATGCCTATCGTGTGGTTTTGCAGAAAACTGCGTCCGCGTCTACCAAAAGATGCATGCGCATGCTTAAAACGCGCTTTGGCACAAATCCATGTTCGGATGTTAAAAAGAGCAGCATCGGCATGCTTTTCACGTCGTTTGGTAGAAATCCACGCGCGCGTTCTGCCAAAAGCACAATTTGCATGCATATCGTGTGGTTTTGCAGAAAACTGCGTCCGCGTCTACCAAAAGATGCATGCGCATGCTTAAAACGCGTTTTGGCACAAATTCATGTGCGGGTGCTAAAAAGAGCAGCATCGGCATGCTTTTCACGTCGTTTGGTAGAAATCCACACGCGCGTTCTGCCAAAAGCACCATTTGCATGCCTATCGTGTGGTTTTGCAGAAAACTGCGTCCGCGTCTACCAAAAGATGCATGCGCATGCTTAAACGCGTTTGGCACAAATCCATGTGCGGGTGCTAAAAAGAGCAGCATCGGCATGCTTTTCACGTCGTTTGGTAGAAATCCACACGCGCGTTCTGCCAAAAGCACCATTTGCATGCCTATCGTGTGGTTTTGCAGAAAACTGCGTCCGCGTCTACCAAAAGATGCATGCGCATGCTTAAAACGCGCTTTGGCACAAATCCATGTGCGGATGTTAAAAGAGCAGCATCGGCATGCTTTTCACGTCGTTTGGTAGAAATCCACACGCGCGTTCTGCCAAAAGCACCATTTGCATGCATATCGTGTGGTTTTGCAGAAAACTGCGTCCGCGTCTACCAAAAGATGCATGTGCATGCTAAAAACGCGTTTTGGCACAAATCCATGTGCGGATGTTAAAAAGAGCAGCATCGGCATGCTTTTCACGTCGTTTGGTAGAAATCCACACGCGCGTTCTGCCAAAAGCACCATTTGCATGCATATCGTGTGGTTTTGCAGAAAACTGCGTCCGCGTCTACCAAAAGATGCATGCGCATGCTTAAAACGCGCTTTGGCACAAATCCATGTGCGGATGTTAAAAAGAGCAGCATCGGCATGCTTTTCACGTCGTTTGGTAGAAATCCACACGCGCGTTCTGCCAAAAGCACCATTTGCATGCATATCGTGTGGTTTTTGCAGAAACTGCGTCCGCGTCTACCAAAAGATGCATGTGCATGCTAAAAACGCGTTTTGGCACAAATCCATGGGCGGATGTTAAAAAGAGCAGCGTCGGCATGCTTTTCACGTCGTTTGGTAGAAATCCACACGCGCGTTCTGCCAAAAGCACCATTTGCATGCATATCGTGTGGTTTTGCAGAAAACTGCGTCCGCGTCTACCAAAAGATGCATGTGCATGCTAAAACGCGTTTTGGCACAAATCCATGTGCGGGTGCTAAAAAGAGCAGCATCGGCATGCTTTTCACGTCGTTTGGTAGAAATCCATGCGCGCGTTCTGCCAAAAGCACCATTTGCATGCCTATCGTGTGGTTTTGCAGAAAACTGCGTCCGCGTCTACCAAAAGATGCATGCGCATGCTTAAAACGCGTTTTGGCACAAATCCATGTGCGGATGTTAAAAAAGAGCAGCATCGGCATGCTTTTCACGTCGTTTGGTAGAAATCCACGCGCGCGTTCTGCCAAAAGCACCATTTGCATGCATATCGTGTGGTTTTGCAGAAAACTGCGTCCGCGTCTACCAAAAGATGCATGCGCATGCTTAAAACGCGTTTTGGCACAAATCCATGTACGGGTGCTAAAAAGAGCAGCATCGGCATGCTTTTCACGTCGTTTGGTAGAAATCCACACGCGCGTTCTGCAAAAAGCACCATTTGCATGCCTATCGTGTGGTTTTGCAGAAAACTGCGTCCGCGTCTACCAAAAGATGCATGCGCATGCTTAAAACGCGTTTTGGCACAAATCCATGTGCGGGTGCTAAAAAGAGCAGCATCGGCATGCTTTTCACGTCGTTTGGTAGAAATCCACACGCGCGTTCTGCCAAAAGCACCATTTGCATGCCTATCGTGTGGTTTTGCAGAAAACTGCGTCTACCAAAAGATGCATGCGCATGCTTAAAACGCGTTTTGGCACAAATCCATGTGCGGATGTTAAAAAGAGCAGCATCGGCATGCTTTTCACGTCGTTTGGTAGAAATCCACGCGCGCGTTCTGCCAAAAGCACCATTTGCATGCATATCGTGTGGTTTTGCAGAAAACTGCGTCCGCGTCTACCAAAAGATGCATGTGCATGCTAAAAACGCGTTTTGGCACAAATCCATGTGCGGATGTTAAAAAGAGCAGCATCGGCATGCTTTTCACGTCGTTTGGTAGAAATCCACGCGCGCGTTCTGCCAAAAGCACCATTTGCATGCATATCGTGTGGTTTTGCAGAAAACTGCGTCCGCGTCTACCAAAAGATGCATGCGCATGCTTAAAACGTGTTTTGGCACAAATCCATGTGCGGGTGCTAAAAAGAGCAGCATCGGCATGCTTTTCACGTCGTTTGGTAGAAATCCACACGCGCGTTCTGCCAAAAGCACCATTTGCATGCCTATCGTGTGGTTTTGCAGAAAACTGCGTCCGCGTCTACCAAAAGATGCATGCGCATGCTTAAAACGCGTTTTGGCACAAATCCATGTGCGGATGTTAAAAAGAGCAGCATCGGCATGCTTTTCACGTCGTTTGGTAGAAATCCACGCGCGCGTTCTGCCAAAAGCACCATTTGCATGCATATCGTGTGGTTTTGCAGAAAACTGCGTCCGCGTCTACCAAAAGATGCATGCGCATGCTTAAAACGCGTTTTGCACAAATCCATGTGCGGGTGCTAAAAAGAGCAGCATCGGCATGCTTTTCACGTCGTTTGGTAGAAATCCACACGCGCGTTCTGCAAAAGCACCATTTGCATGCCTATCGTGTGGTTTTGCAGAAAACTGCGTCCGCGTCTACCAAAAGATGCATGCGCATGCTTAAAACGCGCTTTGGCACAAATCCATGTGCGGATGTTAAAAAGAGCAGCATCGGCATGCTTTTCACGTCGTTTGGTAGAAATCCACGCGCGCGTTCTGCCAAAAGCACCATTTGCATGCATATCGTGTGGTTTGCAGAAAACTGCGTCCGCGTCTACCAAAAAGATGCATGCGCATGCTTAAAACGCGTTTTGGCACAAATCCATGTGCGGGTGCTAAAAAGAGCAGCATCGGCATGCTTTTCACGTCGTTTGGTAGAAATCCACACGCGCGTTCTGCAAAAAGCACCATTTGCATGCCTATCGTGTGGTTTTGCAGAAAACTGCGTCTACCAAAAGATGCATGCGCATGCTTAAAACGCGTTTTGGCACAAATCCATGTGCGGATGTTAAAAAGAGCAGCATCGGCATGCTTTTCACGTCGTTTGGTAGAAATCCACGCGCGCGTTCTGCCAAAAGCACCATTTGCATGCATATCGTGTGGTTTTGCAGAAAACTGCGTCCGCGTCTACCAAAAGATGCATGCGCATGCTTAAAACGCGTTTTGGCACAAATCCATGTGCGGGTGCTAAAAAGAGCAGCATCGGCATGCTTTTCACGTCGTTTGGTAGAAATCCACACGCGCGTTCTGCCAAAAGCACCATTTGCATGCCTATCGTGTGGTTTTGCAGAAAACTGCGTCCGCGTCTACCAAAAGATGCATGCGCATGCTTAAAACGCGCTTTGGCACAAATCCATGTGCGGATGTAAAAAGAGCAGCATCGGCATGCTTTTCACGTCGTTTGGTAGAAATCCACACGCGCGTTCTGCCAAAAGCACCATTTGCATGCATATCGTGTGGTTTTGCAGAAAACTGCGTCCGCGTCTACCAAAAGATGCATGCGCATGCTTAAAACGCGCTTTGGCACAAATCCATGTGCGGATGTTAAAAAGAGCAGCATCGGCATGCTTTTCACGTCGTTTGGTAGAAATCCACGCGCGCGTTCTGCCAAAAGCACCATTTGCATGCATATCGTGTGGTTTTGCAGAAAACTGCGTCCGCGTCTACCAAAAGATGCATGCGCATGCTTAAAACGCGTTTTGGCACAAATCCATGTGCGGGTGCTAAAAAGAGCAGCATCGGCATGCTTTTCACGTCGTTTGGTAGAAATCCACACGCGCGTTCTGCCAAAAGCACCATTTGCATGCATATCGTGTGGTTTTGCAGAAAACTGCGTCCGCGTCTACCAAAAGATGCATGCGCATGCTTAAAACGCGTTTTGGCACAAATCCATGTGCGGGTGCTAAAAAGAGCAGCATCGGCATGCTTTTCACGTCGTTGGTAGAAATCCACACGCGCGTTCTGCCAAAAGCACCATTTGCATGCATATCGTGTGGTTTTGCAGAAAACTGCGTCCGCGTCTACCAAAAGATGCATGCGCATGCTTAAAACGCGCTTTGGCACAAATCCATGTGCGGGTGCTAAAAAGAGCAGCATCGGCATGCTTTTCACGTCGTTTGGTAGAAATCCACACGCGCGTTCTGCCAAAAGCACCATTTGCATGCCTATCGTGTGGTTTTGCAGAAAACTGCGTCCGCGTCTACCAAAAGATGCATGCGCATGCTTAAAACGCGTTTTGGCACAAATCCATGTGCGGATGTTAAAAAGAGCAGCATCGGCATGCTTTTCACGTCGTTTGGTAGAAATCCACACGCGCGTTCTGCCAAAAGCACCATTTGCATGCATATCGTGTGGTTTTGCAGAAAACTGCGTCCGCGTCTACCAAAAGATGCATGTGCATGCTAAAAACGCGTTTTGGCACAAATCCATGTGCGGGTGCTAAAAGAGCAGCATCGGCATGCTTTTCACGTCGTTTGGTAGAAATCCATGCGCGCGTTCTGCCAAAAGCACCATTTGCATGCCTATCGTGTGGTTTTGCAGAAAACTGCGTCCGCGTCTACCAAAAGATGCATGCGCATGCTTAAAACGCGTTTTGGCACAAATCCATGTGCGGATGTTAAAAAGAGCAGCATCGGCATGCTTTTCACGTCGTTTGGTAGAAATCCACGCGCGCGTTCTGCCAAAAGCACCATTTGCATGCATATCGTGTGGTTTTGCAGAAAACTGCGTCCGCGTCTACCAAAAGATGCATGCGCATGCTTAAAACGCGTTTTGGCACAAATCCATGTGCGGGTGCTAAAAAGAGCAGCATCGGCATGCTTTTCACGTCGTTTGGTAGAAATCCACACGCGCGTTCTGCAAAAAGCACCATTTGCATGCCTATCGTGTGGTTTTGCAGAAAACTGCGTCCGCGTCTACCAAAAGATGCATGCGCATGCTTAAAACGCGCTTTGGCACAAATCCATGTGCGGATGTTAAAAAGAGCAGCATCGGCATGCTTTTCACGTCGTTTGTAGAAATCCACGCGCGCGTTCTGCCAAAAGCACCATTTGCATGCATATCGTGTGGTTTTGCAGAAAACTGCGTCCGCGTCTACCAAAAGATGCATGCGCATGCTTAAAACGCGTTTTGGCACAAATCCATGTGCGGGTGCTAAAAAGAGCAGCATCGGCATGCTTTTCACGTCGTTTGGTAGAAATCCACACGCGCGTTCTGCCAAAAGCACCATTTGCATGCCTATCGTGTGGTTTTGCAGAAAACTGCGTCCGCGTCTACCAAAAGATGCATGCGCATGCTTAAAACGCGCTTTGGCACAAATCCATGTGCGGATGTTAAAAAGAGCAGCATCGGCATGCTTTTCACGTCGTTTGGTAGAAATCCACACGCGCGTTCTGCCAAAAGCACCATTTGCATGCATATCGTGTGGTTTTGCAGAAAACTGCGTCCGCGTCTACCAAAAGATGCATGCTGCATGCTTAAAACGCGTTTTGGCACAAATCCATGTGCGGATGTTAAAAAGAGCAGCATCGGCATGCTTTTCACGTCGTTTGGTAGAAATCCACACGCGCGTTCTGCCAAAAGCACCATTTGCATGCATATCGTGTGGTTTTGCAGAAAACTGCGTCCGCGTCTACCAAAAGATGCATGTGCATGCTAAAAACGCGTTTTGGCACAAATCCATGTGCGGGTGCTAAAAGAGCAGCATCGGCATGCTTTTCACGTCGTTTGGTAGAAATCCACACGCGCGTTCTGCCAAAAGCACCATTTGCATGCCTATCGTGTGGTTTTGCAGAAAACTGCGTCCGCGTCTACCAAAAGATGCATGCGCATGCTTAAAACGCGCTTTGGCACAAATCCATGTGCGGATGTTAAAAAGAGCAGCATCGGCATGCTTTTCACGTCGTTTGGTAGAAATCCACACGCGCGTTCTGCCAAAAGCACCATTTGCATGACATATCGTGTGGTTTTGCAGAAAACTCGCGTCTACCAAAGATGCATGTGCATGCTAAAAACGCGTTTTGGCACAAATCCATGGGCGGATGTTAAAAAGAGCAGCGTCGGCATGCTTTTCACGTCGTTTGGTAGAAATCCACACGCGCGTTCTGCCAAAAGCACCATTTGCATGCATATCGTGTGGTTTTGCAGAAAACTGCGTCCGCGTCTACCAAAAGATGCATGTGCATGCTAAAAACGCGTTTTGGCACAAATCCATGTGCGGGTGCTAAAAAGAGCAGCATCGGCATGCTTTTCACGTCGTTTGGTAGAAATCCACAGCGCGCGTTCTGCCAAAAGCACCATTTGCATGCCTATCGTGTGGTTTTGCAGAAAACTGCGTCCGCGTCTACCAAAGATGCATGCGCATGCTTAAAACGCGTTTTGGCACAAATCCATGTGCGGATGTTAAAAAGAGCAGCATCGGCATGCTTTTCACGTCGTTTGGTAGAAATCCACGCGCGCGTTCTGCCAAAAGCACCATTTGCATGCATATCGTGTGGTTTTGCAGAAAACTGCGTCCGCGTCTACCAAAAGATGCATGTGCATGCTAAAAACGCGTTTTGGCACAAATCCATGTACGGGTGCTAAAAAGAGCAGCATCGGCATGCTTTTCACGTCGTTTGGTAGAAATCCACACGCGCGTTCTGCCAAAAGCACCATTTGCATGCCTATCGTGTGGTTTTGCAGAAAACTGCGTCCGCGTCTACCAAAAGATGCATGCGCATGCTTAAAACGCGTTTTGGCACAAATCCATGTGCGGGTGCTAAAAAGAGCAGCATCGGCATGCTTTTCACGTCGTTTGGTAGAAATCCACACGCGCGTTCTGCCAAAAGCACCATTTGCATGCCTATCGTGTGGTTTTGCAGAAACTGCGTCCGCGTCTACCAAAAGATGCATGCGCATGCTTAAAACGCGTTTTGGCACAAATCCATGTGCGGGTGCTAAAAAGAGCAGCATCGGCATGCTTTTCACGTCGTTTGGTAGAAATCCACACGCGCGTTCTGCAAAAGCACCATTTGCATGCTATCGTGTGGTTTTGCAGAAAACTGCGTCCGCGTCTACCAAAGATGCATGCGCATGCTTAAAACGCGCTTTGGCACAAATCCATGTGCGGATGTTAAAAAGAGCAGCATCGGCATGCTTTTCACGTCGTTTGGTAGAAATCCACGCGCGCGTTCTGCCAAAAGCACCATTTGCATGCATATCGTGTGGTTTTGCAGAAACTGCGTCCGCGTCTACCAAAAGATGCATGCGCATGCTTAAAAACGCGTTTTGGCACAAATCCATGTGCGGGTGCTAAAAAGAGCAGCATCGGCATGCTTTCACGTCGTTTGGTAGAAATCCACACGCGCGTTCTGCCAAAAGCACCATTTGCATGCCTATCGTGTGGTTTTGCAGAAAACTGCGTCCGCGGTCTACCAAAAGATGCATGCGCATGCTTAAAAACGCGCTTTGGCACAAATCCATGTGCGGATGTTAAAAAGAGCAGCATCGGCATGCTTTTCACGTCGTTTGGTAGAAATCCACACGCGCGTTCTGCCAAAAGCACCATTTGCATGCATATCGTGTGGTTTTGCAGAAAACTGCGTCCCGCGTCTACCAAAAGATGCATGTGCATGCTAAAAACGCGTTTTGGCACAAATCCATGTGCGGATGTTAAAAAGAGCAGCATCGGAATGCTTTTCACGTCGTTTGGTAGAAATCCACACGCGCGTTCTGCCAAAAGCACCATTTGCATGCATATCGTGTGGTTTTGCAGAAAACTGCGTCCGCGTCTACCAAAAGATGCATGTGCATGCTAAAAACGCGTTTTGGCACAAATCCATGTGCGGATGTTAAAAAGAGCAGCATCGGCATGCTTTTCACGTCGTTTGGTAGAAATCCACGCGCGCGTTCTGCCAAAAGCACCATTTGCATGCATATCGTGTGGTTTTGCAGAAAACTGCGTCCGCGTCTACCAAAAGATGCATGCGCATGCTTAAAACGCGTTTTGGCACAAATCCATGTGCGGGTGCTAAAAAGAGCAGCATCGGCATGCTTTTCACGTCGTTTGGTAGAAATCCACACGCGCGTTCTGCCAAAAGCACCATTTGCATGCCTATCGTGTGGTTTTGCAGAAAACTGCGTCCGCGTCTACCAAAAGATGCATGCGCATGCTTAAAACGCGCTTTGGCACAAATCCATGTGCGGGTGCTAAAAAGAGCAGCATCGGCATGCTTTTCACGTCGTTTGGTAGAAATCCACGCGCGCGTTCTGCCAAAAGCACCATTTGCATGCATATCGTGTGGTTTTGCAGAAAACTGCGTCCGCGTCTACCAAAAGATGCATGCGCATGCTTAAAACGCGTTTTGGCACAAATCCATGTGCGGGTGCTAAAAAGAGCAGCATCGGCATGCTTTTCACGTCGTTTGGTAGAAATCCACACGCGCGTTCTGCCAAAAGCACCATTTGCATGCCTATCGTGTGGTTTTGCAGAAAACTGCGTCCGCGTCTACCAAAAGATGCATGCGCATGCTTAAAACGCGCTTTGGCACAAATCCATGTGCGGATGTTAAAAAGAGCAGCATCGGCATGCTTTTCACGTCGTTTGGTAGAAATCCACGCGCGCGTTCTGCCAAAAGCACCATTTGC